>NC_056728.1:257806162-258041162 GCF_019279795.1 Protopterus annectens
GCTATTCTTCCCTACAAAAACTTTTTGATATTCCTCCATTTACCCAGTCCCTTTCCATATGCCTAGGTCTCCAAACAGATTTTGTACTGTAGCCCTCCTAGACACTGCCAGAGAGACAACTACCCTCCATATCCTTGCTAATCCATCCCGGTTTACTCTAGTGCTCCAGCAGTTCCAGGGCTGAATTTCCAGCCCTATGGTCCTTGCTACATCTAAGGGGATTATTTCCCTCTGTGAAAGGTGACAGAAAATTACTCACCTACCTGATTCTTGTGGCATACGTTTGGAGTACAACAGCTATGTTGCCTATTGGCCACTGACCTTATCGAAGTGCTGTTCTCTGCCAATCTCACAGATTGTTTTTTCTTCCACTCACGATTTCCCTGCTGTTGGTGCAGCCCCAGGCTGTTTGCCCTTATGCTCTGGCTCACTTGCTCCCATACCCTGACTCCATTTCCCACCCGCCTCCACGACCTCCATATTTATCTATCCATAACTCCTCCCACTCCTATACACTACCCAATTACCCAAAACCCCTCCTACCCCTTCCATCTTCCAACTAACCTCAATTAACCCCACCCACATCATGTCTCAAACTACAACAAACTCTTTCAGCCTGCTATTAATCTTTTCTCTACTTTCAACTATCTTACCTACCTTCCTACCCCTTCCCCACACTTTACCTTCTAATTATACATCAAACTCCAGACACACTATCCAACCCTCTTTCTCCTCTATAGCCCATGAGCTCTACTCTACAAATAAAATCCTCTTATTTACATTTACTGTGCTACTCGTCCTATCCAGTCCTCTTCTCCCTCTTCCTCCACATCCAACTAAACACACCATACATTACCACTCACATACTCCTTCCATAACAAACTGTATTAGTCTCATACTGGACAGACTGTCTCTCTCTCTGGTGACATTCACCCCAACCCTGGCCCTACCAACACCCCACCCAACTTCCAACTCCATTTAACTCATTCCCCTACCCCCAAGAACTTTCGTTTTATTACTATCAATTCCCAAAGTCTCAGAAATGAAATTCCCATTCTCCATGCCTGGTCGTCCCACAACCAGCCTGACATTGTTGCCATCACAGAAACCTGGCTTACACCAAATATAAAAGACAATGAAATTCTCCCACCAGGTTACCAAACGCTACTCTCTGATAAACCTAACAAAAAAGGTGGCGGAGTAGCAATACTCTACCGCTCCTCCTACACAGTTACTCCCTACACCAATCCCATTCCTAGCTTAGTTAACTCTGAACTATTGCCCACCTGAAACTTAACATAAATCCATATGCATAGCTGCCCTCTATATTTCTCCAGGCAATAACATCCACACACTTGAAGATATACCCTCCTGGTCTTTGACTAACATCAAAAATGAAACAGTAATTCTAGGTGATGTAAACATAAACTGGGCCACAATCAACTCTGAATCCCCTTCTCAGAATATCAACCTCTACAACTACACCCAGCTAATAAACTCTCCTACTAGGCTAAACAAAGATGGAACCACCAGTACCATCACTGACTGGATCTTAGTGTCTCATCCAAACTTTATCTCAAACACTGACATCCTTCCTGACTAACTCACTGGCCACCTGCCTGTGTTTTTTAATTGTCACCCCCCCTAACCCCCAAAACAAACACCACTATATACAATCACGGAATCTCTCTAATTTCAACCCACAAATATTCAGAGTGCCTAAAAGTAACAAATTGGTCACCCTTAAAAACTTTGCCCCTTGATAATGCCATTGATTACTTTAAGCCTTCCTGAACCTTCTTAACAATCTCCTCCACTAAAAACTAAGAGTTAAAGCTTCAACCTCCCCTTGGTTAACTAAAACCACCAGAAAATCATGCACCTAAGAGTTAAAAAGTGGAACTATACGAAAAAAAAATCATCATCCGTCTTAACTGAAGTTAAACAACTCCGTAACACTGTAAAAAAGTCCACAATCAGGGACCATAAATCATACTATAGCAAGCTTCAATCTGAACACTTATCCAACCCCTAGAAAATTCTGGAACTCTATCTCCTCCCTCCTCCACCCTGTCAACAAAGATAACCCATCCCCAAACTAAATTATACTGATCATGAAACAGACTCTCTTTTCAATACCTTCTTCATAGTACCTATAGCTAAACTCACTACCAGTTTCTCTCACTTGTCTCAATCTCCACCCCTCAGCCAATCCCTGTACATCTCCCCCGATCTGACTGCCCCTACCCCTACTTTTAACCTATTTCCTGTTTCTACAAACAAAATAAAAAAAACTCCTCCTTCAACTTAAACCATACTCCCCTGCCCCAGATAATTTACCTGCATATTTCCTCAAGTTGTCTGCAGCAGCATTGCCTACCCCATATCCATCATAATAAACAGATGTATCCAAGAATTATATGTCCCCTTACTGTGGAGACATGATTTCATCATCCCACTCTATAAAGGGGGAAAAAACATTGACTTCTAATTTTCGGCCCATAGCCATCCTTTCCCCACTATCAAAAATCATGGAGAAATGTAGTCAATCTCAAATGATGTCCTATCTGACCCAAAACAACCTACTAACCCCAACACAACATGGGTTCCATCCCAGGCATAGTACAATCACTGCCCTCCTCTCTTTTCTAGATTCTATTAACCTTGCACTCAACTCTGGCAAAATTGTTTCTACTCTGTTCCTTGTCCTCTCCAAAGTCTTTGATATTGTCTCCCACCCCTTACTCTCTTCCCAGCTCTCCTTTCTAAATCTCTCCCCTCCCATCATTGCCCTATTCACAACCTTCCTCTCCAAAAGACAGCAAACCGTTAAATGGAAAAACTCAATCTCTTCCTTTCTACACACCACCTACTGGTGTTCACCTGGGTTCTGTCCTCGGCCCCCCCTCCTCTAACATTTTCATTAATAACTTCCACCAGTCTATCTCTGATACCACACTAATCCAATATGCTGACGACTCGACTATCATTTGTTCAGCAGAAAAACCCTCTGACCTTTTTCTCAAAACTTATTTAGCCTTCTCTAATACCGAATCACAGATGCATAGTAACCACATTGCCCTAAATGCCACTAAAACAAAGATAATGATCTTCTCCCCATCCAAAAACACAAGTACAGACAAAAACTCTTATAGTAACTGCTCAGAACAACACCCCCATAGAAATACTATCACATATCAAACTGTTAGGCGTCATTACTGATGAAAATCTAAAATTTGACACCATATCAAAACCACCATAAAAAAAAAAAAAAAAAAAAAACTAGGTCTACTGTATCGACACAATCAGTACCTTACCCTCTACACCAGACAAACCCTTATCTCTACTTACCTCCTACCCTCTCATGTATGGAACTCCCCTATTCACTAATCTTCAGCTAGGCTTACAGGCCAGGCTAGAAACCTGTTACAATAAAAAATACAAACTTGCCACCAACTGCAGAAAATAGAAGTTATGTCCTTACCATAACGTTCCATGTGGAGTGTTCATCTCGCCTTTGTTCTTACACCTGGGTTCGGAGCCGATCCTCAGCTCCGTGTCGGCCGCTTGTCAAAGCTCTGCATCGAGAAGAAGCTCGAGACCAACCTAACTCCCACAATCCCCCTCTGCCTTTACCTCAGATCTAGTTTGCAAGCAAACCAGAAGTCAACAGAGAGAATATAACACATTCATGCCAAACAAGAACAACATAGCTGAAAAATATATCCACAACAACTGCTTAAGGCAGAAACAGGAGAACCAAACCAGACACCTAAACTGGACGTTCTTCCTGAGGGTGGGAGGGTGGGAATGTAAAAACAAAGGCGAGATGAACACTCCACATGGAACGTTATGGTAAGGACATAACTTCTATATGTGAGAGTGTTCAATCTCGCTGTTTGTTCTTACACCTGGGTAGCGTCCCTAGCTCCATGTTCCTGAGGAACTCACGGGAGAATGTTCCTGAGCACAGAAGTTGGGTGGGGTGTTGGTAGGGCCAGGGTTGGGGTGAATGTCACCAGAGAGAGAGACAGTCTGTCTAGTATGAGACTAATACAGACTAATACAGTTTGTTATGGAAGAAGGAGTGAGTGGTGTGTAATGTATGGTGTGTTGGTGGAAGAGGAGAAGGAGAAGGGGAAGAGGGATGATAGGACTAGTAGTAAGTATAAATAAGAGGTTTTGTTTTTTAGAGAGTAGAGTAGACTTATTGGGAGATGAGGAAGAAGTTGATGTGCTGAGTTTAGTGTCTAATTAGAATCTAGAAATTAGAGTGTGGGGAAGGGGTAGGAAGGTAGGTAAGAGGTTGCCCTGTCCCTAGAAATCCTGTCTACTTTGTAATGAGTAATGAATGTATGTGGTTTAGACCAAGTGGCAGCCGCACAAATAGTGTCTAACAGTAGGTGGGCTGCATGAGCCAGGGATGTAGATACTGATCTTGTAGAGTGCCCTTTGGGCTTGACAGGTAAAGTTTGCTCTGTGGCAGTATAAACAAAAATAATACAATCGGAAAGCCATTTGGAAAAGGTTCGTTTCGTAACTGCCATACCCTTCTTGCTGTCTGCAAAGGCTATAAAAAGCTGGTCTGTTTTTCTGTGATCTTTTGTTCTGTCCAAGTAAAATCTGAGTTGTCTATGAACATCTAACTTGTGTAACATATATTCCAACTTATTGGAGTGGTTTTTGAAAAAGGTGGGGAGCTCAATGGACTGATTAATATTATTAACGGAGCAAACTTTGGGAAGAAAGGATGGATTAGTGCGAAGAGATACTCTAGCAGGGTGAAAGATCAAATAAGGGTGTTTAACGGAAAGAGCTTGAAGCTCCGATACCCATCTGGCCGATGTAATAGCCACCAAAAAGAGGGTCTTCCATGACAAAAACTTCAAATGACATGAAGAGGATGGTTCAAAAGGTGGTAGCATCAGCTGAGATAAAAGAAGGTTCAAGTTCCAAGGTGATGTAGGACTTCTAACTGGTGGTCTAATATGGAAAGATCCTTTTAGAAAGGCCTTACAAAGTCTGTGAGCCATAATAGGAGCCCCACTTTCTTCCACATGAAAGTTTGAAATGGCAGCCAATTGCACTCTCAAAGTGGCAGGAGAAGCGCCTTGGTGGAACAGTTCGGTTAAAAACTCCAAGACCCTATTTAGAGGAGCTATCACGGGGTCCAATTGTTGTGTATTTGCCCAGTGCACAAAACGCTTCCATTTACTAGTGTACATTTTTTTAGTGAAAGCTTTATGAGAAGCCACCAGGATATTTCGAACTGCAGGGGAAAGAAGATCAGACCTGGCTAAGAAGGGAAGCGGAGCAGCCAAGCTGCTAGTCTGAGGGAGAGTAGCGACGGGTGGGAAGCCCCTGACGTGTGGGTCAGTAGATCCGGCTCCGGGTCCAGGATCCAGGGTTCCCGAATTCGGTATGCCAGAAGAAAGGGAAACCAGATTTGACGAGGCCAGAATGGGGCAATGAGGATAATTGTCCTTTGCAGGTTGTTGGCTTTCTGTAGAAATTTTGCAATCAGGGGAACAGGAGGAAAAGCGTACAGGAGACCCGGGGCCAATCGTGAACCAGAGCGTCCCTGGGGACTTCCCTGGAGGGGGTAATAGGGCAAAATAGCTTCTGCATTTGGCGTTCATTGGAGATGCAAACAGATCGCAGGAAGGCTGGCCCCACTTGTGAAAAATTTCCTTCGCAACTGATTGTTTGAGGGACCACTCGTGAGGTAACAGGATGGCTCTGCTCAACCTGTCCGCTATGACGTTGGATAACCCCGGGATGTGCGTTGCTATCAGAAAGCGACCCGTGGACTCCGCCCATTGCCAGATTCTCATGGCCTCTCTGCATAGTTGATAAGACTTTGTTCCCCCTTGTTTGTTTATGTACCATACTACGGACATGTTGTCCGACTGAACTGCAATTGTCCCTAGAGGAAGAAGGGGAGCAAAGTGTTGCAACGCTAGAAACACTGCCCTCAACTCTAGAACATTGATGTGCAGATTGTACTCCAAATTGGACCATTCGCCTTGGACTGTCTGTCCCTGAAAGATGCCCCCCCCCACCCTATCAGGGAAGCGTCCGTGGTCACCGTAGCTGCCGGCGTGGGTAGCACAAATGGTCTTCCACTGGAAAGATTGCAAGTCTGAAGCCACCAAGCCAGGCGCGATTTGCATATGTTTGTGATGTGAATTTCGTGCGTCAGGGGTAAGTGTTGGAACGACCATTGTGCAAACAGTAGCCATTGAAGAACTCTCATGTGCAGTCTTCCCAAGGGTATCGCAATGAGAGAAGCTGCCATGAGACCCAAAACCTTCAGAACCAGTTTTGCTGGGGATTTTCTGGATAATAGAAGAAGAGATACATGGTTTTGTAGGGAGGCTATCCTTTCTGGAGGAAGCCTTAGGATTAAGCAACGCGTATCCAATTCTGCTCCTATGAATGAGATATGCTGTGATGGCTGTAGTAAAGATTTTTCTAAATTTACGGAAATTCCGAGATGAACACAGAGTTGTAGTGTGTAATCCCTGGCCTGAATCAGTCGACGCTCGGTGGTGGCAGAAAGGAGCCAGTCATCCAGATACGGAAACACCTGGAATCCCAGGCGCCTCAAGTGAGACGCTACCACTGCCATACATTTGGTGAAAACCCTGGGGGCTGAGGTCAGACCAAAGGGCAGGGCTCGAAACTTAAAGTGACTGGCTCCCAGCCGGAAGCGCAAGTGATCCCTAGATGCCCTGGCCATTTTGATGTGGTAGTATGCGTCCTTTAGATCTATTGAGCACATCCAGTCATCCTTCTGTAAGAATGGAAGGATCGATTGAAGCGTGACCATCCGGAACTTTTCTTTCTTGATGAAGGTATTGAGTTTGCTTAGGTCCAGAATTGGCCTCCAGTCCCCTGTCTTTTTTGGAACTAAAAAGAACCTTGAGTAAGTTCCGAATCCTCTTTGGTCTGCTGGGACTGGTTGGATGACTCTTTTTTTCTAGCAGCTTTGAAATTTCTATAGCTGCAGGGCCTCGCAGATGGTGCGGTACATCTGGGAGTCTTTTCTGCGGAATTGGGGGCAATAGGAAGGGAATTCTGTAACCTCTGGTAACAATGCTTTTTACCCAATTGTCTGATGTAAGACTTTGCCAGGCCTGAGGGTATAAAGCTAGCGACCCCGACTGCCTCCAGAGCAGGACAGTCGGGCCTCCTCTCAGGAGTGCTGGAAAGGTTTCCCAGGGAGTGTATCCCTGTCACCTTGGTTTTGCGGACCCCCTCTGCCGCCAGGGCGACGTCTTCCACCTCTGCCCCCTCCTCTGCCTCTAGAGGGGCATCACCCTGTGTGCCTGGGAAAGAGCCTTGGGGTTTTCGAAACCACATTTTTCCACCACGTTGCCCTTTGGGGTACGGTCTGGATGGGGTGGAAAACGGACTCCGACAGCAGACAGAGTCTTTCCCTCTTGCTCACACCGGGTAAGGGTCTCCTTTACTTTGGGGCCAAAGAGAGTGGCACCATCAAATGGGGCGTTAGTAAAGGAAGACTTGAAGGCTTCCGCAAAGGAACATAAGCGCATCCAGGATTGTCTACGAAGAGCAATCGCTGAAGCCGCTGCCCTACTCGACCCTTCGGCTGCGTATGAGATCAGCCTCATGGACGGGTTTGCAATAGATGTAAGGGTATTGAGATGTGCTGTAACTTTCTCCGAGACAGCAGCATCTGTAGTACCCTGGAGGATATCTCCCAACTCTTTGATTGGATCCCTCTGTAAACGTGTGAAATGGGTCAAATAGTTCAGGGATCGCATGGAAAAAGCCGCTGAACTAAAAATGCGCTTCCCATACCTGTCCATAGTCCTAGAATCTCTGTTAGGCGGATGGACAGATGAGGAAGATTCAGACATCTCCTTTTTCGTGGCCGCTGCCACCACCATAGCGTCCACTGGAACTCCCTTTGTTAGATAAGCCTTGTCTTGGGGGGCTGTAATATATTTATTAGGCTTTCTAGGGACTGGCTCCACCGTGTCAGGTGTCTCCCTCGCCCTCCAAGCAATCAATTCCATCAATTCATCGAAGGGCGGAGTGACCCAGGAGGAGGAAGGGCGAGCACCGAATGCCTTCAGCAAGACTGACTCATCCTCAGAAGGGGGTAGGGCTTGCCAATCACCTCTCTGTTTTAGAATCTCCAGGATGTCAGAAAAGGAGACATCCTCTGAGGGTGATTTTGGGGACCCTTCTGACTCATCCAAGTCAGTGTCCGATGTCAAGGATTCCTGTGGAGAATCCAAGTGTCTCCTCTTACACAATCTTTTCCTTGGAACTTCTTCGGGGGGGGGCATCCGATGAAGCCTCCGAGGAAGAGTGGGCACCCTCTAGGGGTGGCTGAGACACTGGTGCTCAACGCTTAGATGTAGCCGTGGGTGCAGAGGAGGATAACGGACCTTTATGGGAAGGAGAAGCCGTTTCTGCTGAAGTGGTTGTCTGAGTAGACAACACCTTCCTCATGAGATCGAAGGCCCCCGGGTCCCGAGTCGAGGCATCCCCAGGTTCCGAAGAAATTGGAGGAATCCCCGAGACAGGCACCGATGGCATCGACCCCGAGGACGGAGCCGAGTCGATCCGAGCCGAGGCTCCGAGAGGGAGAGACGGAACCGAAATATCGGTCCGACTCTCAGTCCCTGATCCAAGGATGGATCTTCGGCTCCGAGACTCCGGTTCTGGATCCGACGGAGTCGAGGTGAACGGTGCCGACCGAGAAAAAGACGGTTCCGGCACCGAGGGCTCCGCAATCAACAGATCAGCCTCTCCTGGCTCCGAAAACTGGATAGGCCTCAGAGGAGGAACAGGTGGAGATAAGGGAAGGCCTTCGAGTCTCGACACCAACTGAGAGGAGACAGAGATGAGCTTGGATAAGGCCGTATTCTCCATCAATTTCTGCACCACGCGATCTACATCGGTGTCGGAGAGGGGCCTGGAAGAACGTGTCGAAGGAATCGAAGACAGAGCCGACCTCAAAAGTACAGGAGGAGGAAGCTCCGTCACCGGTTCCAAGACTCGAGGTTCGCTAACTGACAAAAGTTCAACACTCGGCCCTGAAGCCTGTGGAACCAGTGATCGAACTTTAAATGAAGAGCTCAGAGCCGATGACATGGGCTCCGACGTCTTCGATTCCTTCGAGGATTTAGATGCCTGGTCCAATGCATCCAGAGCCTCTTGGAATGCAGGCTCCAAAAGGCCCCTATCCATAAGTTTCCTGCGCCTATCTGTCATGACCCTTCCACTGAAAGAATGGCAGATGGAACAGTCTTCCTGCAGATGGAGAGGGCCAATACAGTAGACGCAGGAACTATGATCATCTGTGACAGACATTTTCTGTCCACATTGGCACCTTTTGAAGCCTGATTTAGCCTTTTCAGACATGTTACAAAAGTCAAATCCAGGTATAAGAGAAAAGCCAGTACAAAATGTCAAATCCAGTAAAAATTGTCAAATCCTGTAAAGTAAGTCAAATCCTATAGTCAATCCAGTAAAAGTTAAAGGGTGGGGTAGGCCCCGAGGGAATAAACTCTAAGAAAGTATATAAATACTATATACGGAACCGAGAAACCCTCGATACACTACTCAGACGCACACAGTCAACTTTAAAGAGAAAAATAAAAAATAAAAAATAAAGCTTTGATAATTAATCTTAGCATCAAAAATCAAAATAGCAGCGGCAAACTAGATCTGTATTAAAGGCAAAGAGGAGAGGGAGGAAAGGTGGGTCTCGAGCTTTCAGCTCTTCTCGATGCAGAGCGAAAACGGACAAGCCAGAAACCGAGGACGAGCTCGCCCAGGTGTAGAAGAACAAAGAAAGTAGATTGAACACACACACATCTCATCTCATCTCTCTCTCTCCATTCTCTGCAATGGTTTGTCTGCAAACTCTTGAAAAATTCCTATTTACCACACTGACCCACAAGCTTATATTCAATCCTTCTAGTTGCCCCACTCTGTCCTCCTACCTAACACACCTCTCAACTGCTGCTGCCCACTGAGAAAAAACACTTCTCTTAAAATATATAATATAAAAAATTGACCGCCTGGCCACCTACTATTATCCTGCTCCTTAGCTGAACTCTGGAATTCACTTCCTGTCTCCCTTTGAAATATACAAAGCCACCCTTACTTACTTACAATCTCCCTTCCAATCACACTTATTTTCAAAGTAAGAATGCTCCTGTTCCCCTGCTACGTAACCTCTTCCTTAGCTCCCTCAACTATACCTATAAACGTTAACCAAGCTCTACTTTTTGCTTAACTTTCTGCATCTACTTCCTCTCTTACTCATTGTCTCCTGTCATCTCTCCTAGAACCTTTTGTTCCCTCCCAAACCCCAACCACCCACACTTTACCACCTCACTTTCTCTTTCCTTTTTTAATTTCTTAACTGAAAAAAAAAAAACAAAAAAAAAAAAAAAAAAACCTCTTCTTTACTTTGTAACTCTACTTTTGACTGTAACTATTTAGCCTTTTTTTTTTTTTTTTTTTTTTTTTTTTTTTTAATTAATGCTTTTCATCACTTGCATGCTACCTACAATCTATATATTTGTATTTTTTATAATTTATGAATGTCTTTATTTTTTACTTTTTGTATCGTCTCAATGTCTGCAGAGCTTTTCTCCTGGGCTGAAAATGGGCCTTCCAGGGCCCAGGCCATGTGGACTATCATCATCAATCAAATAATAATAAATGTTAATTATAAATGAAAATAGTTATAACTAATTACTGACCTGTTTAAAATAATATTGTGATTGTGTATAGTAGGCAGAGAAAAGATAAGAATCTCATTAAAAGTCCATAACAACAGGCAGAGAAGTGCAATCAGTAAGCCCCCCCCCCCCCCCCAAACTGCGGATATTTTCAATTCGGATAACATTTCCTTTGATAACAGTGGGAACAAAAGTGAAGAACTATTCCAAGTTTGCAAAAATTTAAATCCTATAAGAACCCATAAAGGTGACAAAATTTACATGCTTACCTTATTTTTAGATGTGGACGAGCAGGCCCATTTTTTTGTCAACCAATAGTATTATAACTGCAGACTAAAGAGTCAGCTCAGTGTCGAAAACTTTTCCCCAGGTGAAGAGTCCTGCCCTTTTTATCCATGTCACAAGCTTGTAATCCGTAACTTTGGTAAGTATCATTATGGCAGATTAGAAGTAGATACATTATCAGTAAAACCTGTCTGACCATGCCTACACTGAGGCAGGGGATAGACAGTAGGCAATGTCTGTTGATGAGGATGGACTCAAAGTACAGTTGTGTATCCATAAATGTAGATGTTAAGAGTGTGTTCACTGCTGCAGTCCTAATCATTGGGTTATCCATGCTGTGGAAGGCCTCAGTCGGTTTGAATACCAGAGTCAAGGTTTTGTGCGTCGGCTGCTGTCGCTTGCTTTGTGATGTCAGAGCTATAAGGAGAGCAGATGACGCCATTACCTCAGTTTTCTTGCCTTAACCAACCAAAGACGACCAATGTTAATAATTAGTAGTAGTCCTGGGGTCAGAGATCCCTATAGAAATATGTCTCTCTCTCTAAGGAAAGCAGACAACAGGGGAAAGGAAGGAGGGAAAGCATGACTACAGCAGTGAACACACTCTAACATCTACATTTATGGTGAGTGTACACAACTGTGCTATGTTCTTCATGTTTCACTGCTGCACTCCTAACCATTGGGAAGATTCCCAAAGCTGAGAAGAAAGGTGGAAGGTTAATAGAAAGTTAAGATTGGGTGAGCATGCCATGCAGAATTGCAGAGCCAAACCCAGCCCTAGCTTTTGAGAATAGGTTCAGATGGTAATGTTTGGCGAAGGTGTAGACTTAAGTCCATATGGCAGCTTTCAAGATTTCCTTGTTGGTTACCCCTTGTTGGGTACCCCTCAAAGAAATGCTGTGGAAGCAGAGGTTGCCCTAGTGGAATGGGTTCTGATGGTCATAGGGAGTGGTTTTCCATGCAAGGAGTAGCAAAACTGGATGCAGTGTGCTATCCATTTGGAAATTGTCTGTTTGGATATTGGTTTCCCTTGTGCCCCTGTTTTAAAGCTGACCAAGAGCTGGTCAGTTTTCCTGAATATCTTTGTACGATCCAGATAAAATCTGACTTGCCTGTGCACATCCAACAAATGCAGCATCATTTTCCCCCTTGTTCTGAGGGTTAGGGAAGAAGGTGGGCAGGTGGATGGCCTGGGTTGGAGGTAACACCCGGAATCACCTTTGGCATGAAGGAGGGATTGGTTCTCACGGAGATCCTGTCTGCAGGGAAGATGATAAATGGCTCAATGGCCATTAAGGCTTGAAGCTCTGACACCCTCCTTGCTTAAGTAATAGCCAGGAGAAAGGCAGTCTTCCAAGAGAGGTACTTCAGTTCTGAGGATGCTGCAGGCTCGAAGGGAGGCAGAGTAAGGTTTTCTAAAACACAGTTCAGGTCCCAGGCTGGGGTGGGCTGTCTTCTGGGAGGCCTGATATTAAAGCCTCCTCTAAGGAATTGTTTGATAAGAGGGTGGGAGAACAATGGCCGTTTTGTATCGTAGTGTGCCGAGATGGCAGAGGCATGGATATTCATGGAGGAGAAGGACAGACCCTTATTAAGAAGCTCAGCAAGATAATCTAGAATAAGAGGAATGGAGGGCAGATGAATGTCTGATCCCTTGGACTGGCTCCAGGAGCAGAATCGTTTTCCATTTTCCAGCTTAAGATTTTCTGGTGCTGGGCCTTCTGGCTTCTGTGATAATGTGAAGGACTTGCTTGCTTAGCATAGATTCCTTGTTGGTTTTGGTAGAAAAAGCCATTCTGAGAGCTTTAGTGTCTGAAGGTCAGGGTGTGGCACTGCCCCCCCCCCCCCAATGGGACAGCAAGTGAGGTATCAGAGGTAGCTGCCAGGGGGACTGGTGAGAAAGACTGCGCAGCAGTGGGTACCAATGCTGTCTGGGCTGATCTGGGGCAATGAGTATTGCTCTTGGTTTTTCCTCCTTTATCTTGATTAATACTTAAATGAGAGGTAGAGGTGGGAATGCATACACAAAGAGGGTATTCCAAGGGAAGGTCAGGGCATTGACCTTCCAGGCCAGGTGATGGTACTCCCTGGTGCAGAATTTCTGTACTTGGTGATGTAAATGAGAGGCAAAGAGGTCCACCTGTGGGGGGGGGGGGTCCCCCATGTGTGGGTAATTTGTAGAAAAATGTCTCTGTGGATTTGCCATTTATGTGGGTCCAGCAGGTTTCTGCTTAGGTCGTCTCCCAAGGTGATGTTGATGCCCAGTAGGTATAATGGGCTATAAGATGTAGTCCCATGGATTAGGCTGCTAGCCACAAGTTCATGGTTAGTCTGCACAGGGGGTAAGATTGAGTCCCTCCCTGTTTATTGATGTACCACATCTGTTTTTATGAGAAGAACGTCTGGTGTGAGATAGGGTTTGAAGGATGGCAGAGAGTTTTGTACTGCTATCATTTTCTTTTGGCTGATGTGCAAGGGTAGCATTTGTGCATCCCAGAGACCTTGGGCGCATCTGCCTTCTAGGTGGGTGCTCCAGGCTATGTCCGAAACATTTGTAGTTATGGTCTTGGTCTGATGACGGAGGGTGAATGGAAGTCCCTTGTTCAGAGCACAGGCCTAGGCCCACCAGGGGAACTCGGATGTTATACAAGGGATCATAGGCAGGGAGGTGTCCAGAGTTGAGTGTTGACATCATAGGTTCTTTAGGTACCACTGAATTTTCCTCATGTGTAGTCTGGCCATAGATACCAGGAGGATGCATGAGCCCATGTACCCTACAGCTTTTAGGAACTTCCTGGCAGAAAGCTGGGTTTCGGAGGCCAGAGTAGTGAAGTATTTTGGTAGGAAACTGTTTTTCTGGGGACAGAAACGCCATTTGCTGTTCTGTGTCCAGTTAGGCTCCCAGAAATATGATTTTCCTGGTAGGTGTCTGTTGTGATTTCCTTTAGTTGAAAGTGAACCCCACAGAGGTTAGCAGGGTTTTTACAAATGAGAGTTGCTGCAGGAGCAGTTCCTTACAGTCTGCCTGGATGAGACAGTCATCCAGGTAAGGGTAAATCTGTACATTATTCTGTCTGCAAAAGGCAATGGCAGGAGCTAGACATTTGGTGAATACCCTGGTAGCAGTAGATAAGCCAAAGGGTAAAGCAGAGAATTGAAAGTGTAGTGATCCTACTCTGAAGTGCAGACATTTTCTGCATGATTCCCTTATTGGGATGTGCAGGTAAGCATCCTTTAGGTCTAGGGTGACCATCCAAGCTTTGTTTGGCAGCATTGGTAGAAGCTGTTGTAAGGTACGTATTTTGAATTTTGGGAATACCAGGAAGGTATTGAGAAAGGATAGGTCCAGGATGGGATGCCAAGTCCCCTCTTTCCTGGTAACAAGGAATAGTGTGGAATAGAATCCTTTTGCAACTTGTTCTGGAGGTACATGCTCTACTGCCCCTAGGGATATTAGGTTTTGCACTTGTTTTAGTGCTTCTGTCCACTGGTTTGAAGGTAGATCTGTGTACCCTCTTGGAGGTGGTAGTTCTTGGAAATTGAATTTCTACCCCTGAGCAATGATTTTTAAGACCCAATGATCTTTTGTTAAAAAGTTCCAATTTTCTCTGCATAGAGATAGCCTTCCTCCTAGCTTTTGGTGTGGTGGAGGCAGGCAGAGATGGGAAAGGTAGTCATTGAGAGATTTTTCCATACAGAGTTGCTTTTGAACTCCCTGCTCTAGTGTTTGAGGGGGGCCATTGTTTTGTTCTTTGATCTGGGCCTAAAAGTGACACAGTAAGGCAAGAAAGACTGAGGTAATGGCGTCATCTGCTCTCCTTATAGCTTGGACGACCTGACGTCACCAAGCAAGCGACAACAGCTGATGCACAAAACCTTGACTGTGGTATTCAGACCGAATGAGGGCTACCACAGCAAGGATAACCTAATGGTTAGGACTGCAGCAGTGAAACACGAAGAACATCCTTTATGGCTGGTACATAACTTTCATGTAGTGCATGATGCACCATGATTAAACTACAGGGAAAAAGATGAACTTGTTAAGCAGGTTCACAGCCCAAGATGCTATCTTAACATCATTTATGGGTGCTTATTAAAAGCTTGTTAAGTACAGCTAAGGCCTTTTAAGATTAGTCTCATGTTATGGGCTAACAGGACAGATTTGGCCAGAAAACTTTTAAAAGCAGAAGAAAGTGTCTAATTGCTTTTAAAGCCATTATTTCTACAGATGGCACCTTTTACCTGGCCTGCTGCAGTGCTAATTACTTTACTGGTTTTCAAAGGCTTTGAAAGCCAGTAAAACTTCACACACCTACACTTCTTTTTTTCTGTAACTGGTGCTACAGTAATAAAGCTCCACAAACTACACTGACATTAATGAACCAGTCACAATCCTTTGTATGCTCTCAATATGAACACCAAGATTCACTTCAAACTGAATTTTCTTGGCATCCATCTACTGAAAACGTAAGTTAGTTACGATCACAAATTCTATCAATGTCCTCTATATCTGAGATGAGGAAAACGTTATTGCATTTTTTTGTAATGGAATTTACTACTCAGTCATCAGCTACACAAGGTTGTTTTTTAAGGTAAGTGTATAAATGACTAAATACTTTTGCCAGATTTGATTTTGTTCAGGCAAAATTTGAGCTGCCTGTGGAAATCTATACATTTTTGTTCTAGTAATTTGGAAAGACAGGCAGGTTAACAGACTGATAAAAATTGCCTCAGAAGCTACGTTTTAGGCCTGAATGAAGGATTTGCTTGCAGATATTAATTATATCATTATGAAACACCAAGTATCAAGGAATGACACCCAGTGCCAGTAATTCAGAAACTCTTATGGTGGAAGGAAAAACAACTAGAAAGAGTTCTCTAGAATACAACCTTCAGTTCTTTGGCAGCAAATAGTTTAATGGGGAAAACATTTCTAAAACAAACACTAAATCTCAAGGTGGTACAGGTAAAGCATATCCTTTACAGGCGGCTGGAATAAAACTTTTGCAAACCTACAAGGAGGCCAAAAGACAGTGAGTCAGAAACCTAATAAATGAATGAAACTGTTGCTATATATGTCTGCCTTATCAGAAGAACAGCTTAACCCACTGTCAAAAATCTGTAACACAAAATATAAAATTGCTGACAATGGCACAGTGAAAGCATCCAATCCTTGAAATATAGTCCCCTCCCCCAAAAATCTCCATTTACAACTGTGAAAATTTGTACAGTCCTAGCAGGGTACAAAAGATCCCTGTACATTACAAGAACTGGGGTAACCATGCAGCTAGACACAGGGACAAACATTTTCAAAAAGTTATCACTGCCACAGACGGATCTCCCAGACCGCTGGTTAATTTGCTGCTGTTCGCCAAATCAAAAAGTGCAGTTGTGTACACTTACCCTAAATGTAGACGTTGAGTGTATTCACTGTTGCAGTCATCACCTTTGGGTTATCCCTGCTGCGGTAGCCCTCAGCCAGCCCGAATAACAGAGTCAATGTTTTTCTGAGTCGGCTGCTGTTGCTTGCTGGGTGACGTCAGGTCGTCAGTGCTATAAAGGAAGGCAGCCGACGTCATTACATCAGTTTTTCTTGCCCTAACAAGTCAGAGGCTCCATTAAATATGGTAAAGTGGTCCTGGGGGCTAGAAGCCACCATTAGCAAATTATGTCTCCCTAAAGAAAAAAGATATAAGGGGGAAGGAGGGTGGGAAACCAGGACTGCAACAGTGAATACACTTGAACATCTACATTTATGGTAAGTGCACGCAACTCTACTATGTTCTTCGTGTTTCACTGTTGCAGTCATCACCTGTGGGAGGATTCCCAAAGCTGAGGAGAAGGGTGGTAGAATTAGTAAGAGACCTAGGAATGGGTCAGCATGCCTTGCAGAACTGCAGAGGCAAACTCTTAGAAAATAGATGTAAGTGATAATGCTTGGTAATGGTATGAACAGAAGTCCAAGTGGCAGCTTTCAGGATGTCCCTGGTGGGAACTCCTCTGAGGAATGCTGTGCAAGTGGAGGTTGCCCTAGTGGAATGGGTTCAAACAGACTTGGGGGGGGGGTTCCCATGCAATCTGTAGCAGAAATGGATACAGTGTGATGTCCATTTGGAAATGGGCTTTCCCTCTGCCCCTGGGGCAAAGCTGACAAGGAGTTGGTCTATTTTCTGAAGGGTTTAAGTAGGGTTCAGAAAGTATCCGAGCTGTCTGTGTATGTCTAGTGAGTGCAGAATTCTTTCCCCCTTGTTTTCAGGGTTAGGAAAGAAGGTGGGTAGATGTATGGCTTGGTTGAGAGTTACATTAGATACCACCTTGGGCATAAAGAAGGGATTAGTCCTCAGGGAAAACCTGTCTGCATGGAAGACTATGAAGAGCTCAATGGCCATCAGTGCCTGAAGTTCTGAAACCCTTATGGCTGAGGTGATAGCTAGGAAAAAAGTAGTCTTACAGGAAAGGTATCTTAGTTATGCTGCGGTGGTGGTGCTCTGGTGGCATTGTCACCTCACAGTAAGACGTTGTCCTAATCGATTCTCAGCTAGAGCGTCTTCTGTGTGGAGACATACGTGGATGGGCGTACCTTCGTTGAAGGTTGTGCGTCAGGGCTGGCAACTCGGCAGGTAAAAATCTACTGCCAATCATTAGCGGACCGGAGTTCCACTGTGGCAACCCCTAACTGGGAAAAGCCGAAAGACACAAAAACAGGAAAGGTATCTTAGTTCTGCTGAAGCAGCAGGTTCGAAGGGTTGTAAGGTTAATTTTTCCAAAACATAATTCAGGTCCCAGGCTCGAGTGGGTGGCCCTCTGGGAGGCCTGATATTAGAAGCCCCTCTGAGGAATTGTTTAATCAAAGGATGGGAGAACAGGGGATGTTCTGTATCAAAATGTGCTGAAATGGCTGAAACGTGGATTTTAATACAGGAGAAGAAGAGGCCACTATTAAGTAGCTCCGCTAGGTAGTCCAGGATAAGAGGGATGGAAGGTTGTGAAGTATTGCCATGTCTGGACTGGCTCCAGAAGCAGAATCTTTTACATTTTCCTGTGTAAGATTTTCTGGTGCTGGGCCTTCTGGCCTCTGTGCTAATGTCTAGGACCTGTTTGCTTAATAGGGGCCCTTTGTTTGCCTTTCGAGTATTGACCATGCTGATTGTTTGAAAGTCTGCAAGTCTGGGTGTAACATCCCCCCCCCCACCCAGAGTTAAGAGGTCTGAGATCAGAGGAGCTGCCTGGGAGGCTGTAAGATCAGGCTGTGCAGTAATGGGTACCAATGTTGTCTGGGCCATCTGGAGCAACGGGGACGGCCTTTGGTCTCTCCTCCCTTTATTTTGATCAGTACCTTTGGAATAAGAGGCAGAGGAGGGAATGCGTACACAAAGACAGTGTTCCACGGGAAGCTCAAGGCATCCAACTTCCATGCTAGGTAGTGATACTCCTTGGTACAGAATATTTTTAGCTGATGGTTGAGATGTGAAGCAAAGAGATCCACCTCCAGAGTCCCCCATGCTTGAGTGATTTGTAAAAAGATTTTTCTGTGGAGCTGCCATTCGTGGGGGTCCAGTAAGTTTATACTTAAGTGGTCTGCCAGGGTGTTTTTGATCCCATGGAGGTACTGGGCTATTAGGTGTAATCCCATAGAAGAGGCGGTCAGCCAGAGGTTCATGGCTAGCCTGCACAGAGGGTAAGATTGGGTCCCCCCCTGTTTGTTGATGTACCACATTGCTGTGGTGGTGTTTATTTTGAAAAGGAGAACCCCTGGCTTGAGATGGGGTTTGAAGGATGTCAGAGCCTTTTGTACTGCCAAGATTTCCTTCTGGTTGATGTGTAAGGGAAGGTGCTGGGCATCTCAAAGACATTGGGTGCACCTGCCCTCTAGGTGAGTGCCCCAACCTATGTCTGAGGCGTCAGTGGCAATGGTCTGCCCTGTTGGGCAAAAGGTGAAGGAAAGACACTTGTTCTGGGCACAGGTCCCTGCCCACCAGAAAAACACAGCCCTTATACAGGGGATCAGAGGGAGAAAGGTCTCTAGAGGTTGACAGTGCTGACACCAAAGGTTCTTTAGGTACCACTGAAGTTTTCTCATATGAAGCCTGGCCAGAGGAACTAGAAGGATGCAAGATGCCATGTAGCCCAAGGCTTGCAAGAATTTCCACACAGTGAGGTGAATTCTGGAAGCCAGCTGGGTAAAATAGAGAGGCAGGAAACTCTGCTTTTCTGGGGACAGGAAGGCCATTTGGGATGCTGTGTTCAGCAGTGCTCTCAAGAAAATGATCTTCCTGGAGGGTGTTTGCAATGATTTCTTCTCGTTGATAGTGTACCCTGAGGAGGTTAGGAGGGTTTTGACAAAGATGAGGTCCTTGAGGAGCTTTTATTTGGGATCTGCCTGAATAAGGCAGTCGTCCAGATAAGGGCAAATCTGTTTATTTTTCTGTCTGCAAAAGGCTACGGCCAGGGTTAAGCATCTAGTGAATATCCTGGAAGCAGTAGATAAGCCAAAGAGTAGTTCAGAGAACTGAAAGTGTTGTGACCCTGCTCTGAAGCGAAGGAATTTCCTGCAGGATTCCCTTATGGGGATCTGGAGGCAGGCATCTTTTAGATCTAGGGTAACTAACCAGGGATTTTTTTGTCAGCATAGGCAGCAGCTGCTTTGAAGTTAGCATTTTGAATCTGGGAACCAACAGGAGCTTGGGGTTTTGGAGCAGGAGTAAAATGGTGGCTAGAGGTAGTTTTCCTAGGAGAGGCCTTGCTTCTAGGACTAACAGTATCCATCATTCTGAGAGAAACGGTAGTTGGAGGAGAAGACGGCATTTTCTGTCCAGATTCGGTAGTGCGAAAAATCTCCTCGGAAGCCGGTGCCTGCATAGCGGCTCCAGACCCAACCAAGGCAGAGAGAACCAAAGGCTCGGAAGACGAAGAAGATTTCTGTGGCATACCGGACTCTGAAAGTGTTCAGAATGGATAGATCCAGGATGGGGTGCCAAGTGCCCTCTTTTCTGGGAACAAGGAATAGTCCGGAATAAAAGCCCTGGCTTGTTTGATCTGAGGGGACAGGTTCTACTGCACCTTGGGATATGAGAGTTTGGACTTGTTTCAATGCCTCTGCCCACTGAATTGGAGGTAAGTCTGGGTACCCTCTTGGAATTGGGAGTTTGTTGAAGGAGAATTTGTATCCCTGAAAAATTATCTTTAAGACCCATTGGTCCTTTGTTACAGAAAGCCAATTTTCTTTGCAGAGGGAGAGCCGTCCTCCTAGTATTTGGTGAGTGAAAAGAGGGTAGAGTGTGATCATTGAGAGTTTTTTCCACAGGGGGATGTCTTAGAACTCCTTGCCTTTGGAGCGGAAGTGGTCCATTGTTTGGTTCTCTGCTGTCCCTGGGATAGGAGTCTGGGTGGTCTGCCTCTGTGGGGCTTACCTTGCCCCTATCTGCTAGGTGCAGAAAAGGACCAGTGTTTTGAGGAAAAATTCCTGCTGAACCGAGGAGGTTGTACATGAAGGAAATCCTTTACTGTTTGCATATATTTTGCTTTGTTTTCCATCTTTTTAAGCACCTCTTCTGCTTTTACTCCAAACAAGTGGTCCTTTTCCAAGGGTGCATCAAGTAATTTAGATATGACATGATCAGGGAAAGGTTGTTCCTTCAACCATGCATGTCTCCTAATGACAGATCCCGACACTGATGCCCTGCTTGAGGCTTCTAGGGCGTCATATCCACAGTGTAATGAGTGTTTGGCCACTTGACAAGTAGTGTGGCGCTGTCAGGAAAGGTTGAATTCTTTTGTTTTAATAGTTCCAAAGTGTGTTGTTGATATTTTAACATGTGGAACTGACAGATGAGTGCTCTGATAGCTAAGGTTGCAGAGGTGTATACTTTTTTTACCCCATCTGTCCAGAGCTCTGGAGTCCTTGTCAGAAGGAATAGGATTCTTTGCACAGCTAGCCGTAGCTCCTTTTGGTCCCTATGTAATGACCTCTGGGTCTGTAGCAGGATTTCTGTATAGGTATTTGTGAGAATCCAGTACTCTAATACCTGTCAGGTTTTCTGGGAGCACGTGGGAGGGTGTCAGAAGTTAAGCTGGATTCATGGAAGCCATCAACCACCTCTAAGATTGGAGGGATTACCAAGGGTCTGTGCTGGGGCAGGTCTAAAAACTCTCTTAGTCTTTTCTTAGACTGAGGGAAGTCCTGGGATTCCCAGTGGAAATGGTCCCTGAGGGTGTGAAGGGTTTCCACAAAGGAAAGATCTTCTGGTGGGGTGGCAGAAATAATGGACTCCTGTGCATCTGAATCCTCATAGCAGTCAGAGGTTGTTCCACTTCAAAATCTGAATAATCAGACCCCTCACAATTCTGTTCTGTCAGTATTTCAGGGGAAAGGTCTCTCTTCTTTTTAGAAGTTGTGGCCTGACTACCCCTGATAAGGGTGATAAGATATTCAGCCATTTTAAGCATTTGACCTTGGGGTTTTGGAACAGGAGTAAATTGGTGGCTAGAGGTAGTTTTCCCAGGAGTGGCCTTGCTTCTAGGCCTAACAGTAGCCATCACTCTGAGAGAAACGGTAGTTGGAGGAGAAGACGTCATTTTCTGTCTAGACTCGGTAGTGTGAAAAATCTCCTTGGAAGCCGATGCCTGCATAGCGGCTCTAGACCCAACCAAGGCAGAGAGAACCAAAGGCTTGGAAGGCGAAGAAGATTTCTGTGGCATACCGGACTCTGAAAGGGTCTCAGTACTGGCCTGCGAAGGTATCGAATCGGGCATCAGGGGCTGCGTGGGAGTCTCATTGAATTCCAGAAAACGAACGACCTGCTTAGCGGTAGAGTCGTCGGAAGGCTTAGCCTTGTGTGGTCTGCCTCCATCTTCATCCTTACCTTTTTTTCGGAATGTCTATGTTTTGTGGGCTGACAGATGCCATTTTGTAATGCGAAGAAGGAATACAATAATACCTGGCTACAATAAGAACTCTACGACAAACTGTTCTAGCATTAAAAAGGCCACAGAACCAGCAATGGGGAGGTCGTGGTCTGGGCTTAAACAAGTGACACAGTATGAATGGAAGTCTTGGTGTGGTATTTGCTTTTCACAGGCAAGACCATTGTTAACTTTTTCTGACATCAGTTAGTGCACGAAAAAAGGATCCCCAATGGGGTACTTAAGCTTTAGACATTTTCAGCTATAATTCAACTCTGGTAATGACTGACTGTCACACTTGCGAACTGCGTCTGCTACAGCTTCCACAGCAAGAAAGACTGATGTAATGGAGTCAGCTGCCTTCCTTTATAGCACTGACGACCTGATGTCAGCCAGCAAGCGACAGCAGCAGACACAGAAAAACATTGACTCTGGTATTCGGGCCGGCCGAGAGCTACCACAGGTGATGACAGCAACAGTGTAACACGAACATCTACAGTTGCTATTGGACTGCTCTATTTTAGAGAATGTGCACTGGGGTGTTTATAATTTAATGTCAACAACCATGAGGGCTTTTAACTCTCTTAATATTTTCCAACTAAGCTTTCACTCAAGTAACAAAAAGCACAGTAACATCAAAAGAGGCACTACTAAATATCACCTATGAAGCCAGGTGCGAGTGAAAGGCAAAGCAGTTTGTTTTTGCTGTACCTGTTCCGGTTGTGTACTTTAAGGTCACATCAGGCAAACCCTCCAAGTGAGTTATGACACAAATAGTTTTCCTTCAGGATGCCTATGGAGGACGTGACATTCATTTCCCAAACTTGTCTACAGTCCTACATTCTTTATCAGGGGATAGACAGCAAGATTCTGTTCAGATGAAACCTCTTTATGGGCTGTCAAAGAAACATGAGTCTGGCTTATGAGTCACTATCCAGCATGGGCAGTCTTTGATAGGCCAGAGTTTATTGTCTGATGCTCTTGGGACAGGTGTCCTTATCACCTCTATCCAACTTCAGACTTCTCCTTTATTCACACTGTCTCGGTGTTTATCTGCATCATTAATTTTATCAGCCACATTCCTGATAGGGGTTAACTTCAGGACTGAGCTATAGGTTGACATTCAGTTGGAAGCAGAAACGAAACAATGTTTCACCCATGACAACACTAACTTCACAAATGTCATGCTGTTCCCTGAAATGTTCCTCACCTAAACATAATGCAGCACCTACTTCATCTTGGGTGGGATCTTGTACTTCGCATCTGCATTTCTTGAATGTATGCTCTACAATCCACTCTGTAAATAATGTTTATTTATTTGACATTTGTTAACTAGGTTAGTCTGACTGGGCTAGAAGCCCTTTTTCAACAGAGGCTCAAGGAGAAAAGCACCAAAACAAAAAACAAACAATGAACGAATAAAAATACATAAACCATGACAAGATATACCAGTAGGGTGCCTACTATACAATAAAGAAATTCTAAGGTATGTCAGTACGGAGACAGACTTTTAGACAAATCTTATTTAGTTCCATAGTTTCATAGTTTAGTACTAGGCTATCTGCCCTGGGGCATTTGTAAGCCTAGCCATGATGATGTGGCTTTTGCCACCCCATGAAATGGTACAAAAATGTACAGAATAAATTTAGAATACTGTGCCTCTAGTAGTGACACAATGAAGGTCCCCTTATATAATAGAATTAGTTTACTGTGCCCCTGTCTAGCAGTGACACAGATGTGACCCCTGGGGTAAACTTATGATCTCCCATCCACTCATCAAGATTTCTCTTGAAGAGAGTCAGTGAGGGGCTCTGCCTAACATAAACTGGGATCTTGTTCCAAAGCATGGGAAGCCTCTAGGTTATGAATCTATCCCTCCAGCATGTCCTATTCATACTTGTGCCGAGGTTTAAGTCTTTAGCTCTAGTGGTCCTGATGGATTTGGATTTTTTGAGAAGGAGCATGTCCATCAGATCTTGATTGGACACGGCCTTGTACGTCAGGCAGAGATCACCTCTGAGCAGGCGATATGCTACTGAATAGAGCTCAAGTTTTTTTTAGTCTGGCAGAATAAGACATATGTTGGAGACCCTTGATTCTCTTGGTGAGGTACTTTTGTGGTCTCTCCAGCTGTTGCAAATGCCGGGTGAGGTACATACCAAATGGGGCATTGTACTCAATCATGGGTCTGATGAGGGAGGAGTATAGGGGTACAATGACATCCTTGGATCTGGATGTGAACCCTTCATGATGAGGTGTGCAAGGTAGAATGTTTTTCTAACCACTTTGGCAACGTGGGTGTCAAATGAGAGGTCACCGTCGACTTGGGTCCCTAGGTCTCTGATTACTTTTTCCGTATTCAGTGGGTTGCTGTCTATGTGATAATTTGTGGGTACTTTGTTTTTCCCAAAGGGGATGACTATACATTTTTTGGCATTTAGTTTAAGGCCGTGACTCCAGCACCAGTTGTCTGTTTCTGTGAGGCCTTTTTGTAGGATGTATGTGTCCGCTGGTGTATCGACTATGGCACCTAGTTTGCAGTCATCTGCAAACTTTGTCAGCCACAGCCCTCCCATGTTTGCTTTAACATCTGAGAAATAAATGCCAAACAAGAGGGGTCCCAGGACAGATCCCTGTGGGACACCACTTGTGACTGGCTTTGAGTCTGACATTGCTCCAGCGATTTTAACTTTATGGGTTCTGTCCTTTAGCCAGTTTGCAACCCATCTAGTGACATAAGGGTTTACGTTTAAGCTGTTGAGCTTACCTATGATGCCTGAGTGGGGTATTGTGTCGAAGGCCTTAGCCAAGTCCAGGTAGGCTGTATGGACTGCTTTGCCCTCATCAATGGCTCTAGTGACTGTTTCGAAAAAGTCAACCAGGTTCAAAAGGCAAGATCTGCCCTTTACAAAGCCGAACTGGGTGGGGTCAAGTGTCTGTAGGTCCCCTGCGTCTCTGTTTATGAGTTCCATAATGATTCTTTCCATAGCTTTGCAAACCAGGCTGGTTAAGCTTATGGGGCGGTAGTTCCCAGGGTCTGTAGAGGTACCCCCTTTGTGGAGTGGGACCACTGTTGCTGTACGCCAGTGTTCAGGTACATATCCTGTAGTAAGGCTAAGGTTAAATAGCATTTTTATGTGCGGGTTTAGCTCCTCTTGGAGATCACGTAGCACGCAACCCGGGATACCGTCAGGTCCCATTGATGCTGTGTTTTTAGCTTTGTTGAGGGCGGTTCTCACTTGGACATCTGAGATGACAGGGAGATTACATTCAGCTGGGATAAGTATTTCTTCTTTTGGGGGTGAGGGAGGTGAGAAATTTGCACTGAACCTGTCAGCCAGAATGTTGGCAATATCTGTGGGTTCAGTGTATTTTTTGTTGTTGTGAACTAACTCTGAGCATATCTGAGGGTTTCCAACATAGCTGAAGAAGGCTTTGTGGTTATCTTTAGTGTCCTTAGTGATTTTTCTCTCAAAGTTGGCCTTGGATGTTTTTATGAGAGAACGTAGTTTTCTGCTAATGTTGATCAGAGAGGTCTTCCCTTTATGGGATTTTGATCTGACGTGCAGTAGCTTCCTTCTTTTGTTATACAATTTGTTAATGGCTGAGGTCCACCAGACAGGACGCTTGCCTTTGGTGGAGAGGGACTTGGATTTATTTGGGATTGCATGATCCATGTATTCTTGGAGATGTCCATAGAAAGCATTTGTGAAGGATTCTGCATTGTGGGATGTGATGTCCACTGGCCCAGTGGGCTTAAAGGATATCATCTCAGTCTTAAGAAGAGTGAAGTCTGCTTTTGAGAAGTTTTTTTCACTGTGGTCTTTTGTGCTGGGGGTGGAGGTGGGATATGTATATCCAGGGTGATTAGTTTCTGGTCAGATCTCACTAGTGACGGGTATACCTCTGGTGTGGAGCATTTTGTCCCCATGTTTGTGATGATCAGGTCTAGTATATTATCTCCCCTAGTGGGAGAGGTGACTAGTTGTTCCAGTGCATTTGAATTTATGAATTCCAGGAACCTTTGGGCTAGGGTGTTAGGGCTAGAATAATGTACCCAATCTATGTTTGGGTAGTTGAAGTCTCCCAGTATGATGGTATTTTGTGATACATTCATATCCTCCAATGTCTTTAGGAAGGCTGAGTGGGGTTCCTGAGATTGGGAGGGTGGTCTGTAACATGCTACCAGTTGTATAGCAGTTTTGCCTATGGTTAGTTGCACCTGTATGGTCTCTGATGCTTCATGTGTTGCTACTAACCTGGAGGTGTGGGTGTCCTTGATGAATATGGACACTCCCCTCCTTGTGGTTCGCCCGGGTTTGGGGCGAAAAGCATGATACGAGGTATAGCCTGGTAGCGTTGGGGTGCTCTCAGGAGCCTTGAACCAGGTTTCAGTTACTGCACAGACGTAGATGTTCTCCATGCTGAGGAGTGCTTCGAGAGCCTGCATCTTGAGATTTAGACTTCTGGTTTTCTAAGGAGGTGGGTTTGTCTTTTGAGCCTTGCCTAAAAAAGGCACTATGGGGGTGGCAAGAGCCTTAGCCAATATCCGGAAGCCCAGTGGTGACAGGTGTAAGCCATCCCTTGCGAAGCAGCGTGGCTTGTCCAACATGTCATCCCAGGCAGACAGACATTGGATCCCCTTAGAATGACACCAGTACTTAAGCCAATTGTTAAAGCTGATCATCTTGTCTTTGTATTGTGGCATCATTCTTGGTGAGGGCAAGATGCTGCTCAGGGTCAGGGTCATACCAGCATGGGCTACATAATCGGAGAGCTCCTCTATGTCTTTTTTCATGTAGTCCAGGGAGGTACGTCTCAGGTCATTCACACCAGCATGGACAATGACGGAGTCATATTTGTACTTGCTTTGGAGTGACCTGAGTGTGTGTGTTATGTGGCGGATCCTAGCTCCCGATAAGACAGCTCACAGTCACCCTCTCCTTGTTCAGCCTGGTAAGTGGGACATCAGTGTGTCTGACTATAGAGTCACCTATTACTAGTGTATCAGGCATGGTGTTTGGCCTTAAGGGTTACAATGACAAGGCAATTTAGATCATGCATCCCAGCTCCAAAGAATTCCTTAGTTCCAGCCATTTGCTCCCCAATATTTCTAACAAGTTACTCTATAGGGATTGTTTTTTCTGCAACTCTGCCAACTTAAACTCCCAAAAAAACATGTTCCCCAGCTACCTCTTTCTTCCCCATCACACCTCTAACTTCTATTATCTACCTGAGGAAAAATTCTTTGAAGTCTGCTTGGTGTACAATGATATTTTCACAAAATTTTACCAGCAAAATTCCTAAAGCTTCTGGACTTTGTTGCACATTTCGGAGGCATACATACTTCCTCCCATTAATCTCCTGTAAATTGCTTTTCCAGTCTCTAATCCCAACTTTTTGTTTAACTTACTCTGATTGACTATTATACTGAAAATTGATAATGAAATACATATTCTGAGTGCTACAACTACTGATGTAAATAAGGGGATTGTAAGATATTGGGGACAACTTAAAACTTATTTTTAAGGTGGTAAAGCACATCATTTAATTAGTAATTGCGTCAAAAGAAAATATTATAATCATGGGGAAACTAGGCATGATGTAAAAATGAGTTCTGAAATGCTATAAATATAACGAAATGGGGCACATATGGCTGGACTGTAATAAGGGTAATGAATAAAGGAAGGGGAAATTATGAAAAAGCAGAATGAACAGGAAATACTATAAGATTTAACTACTGAAACAGTTGACACTACCTTTCAAAAACAGACAGAAGTGGTAGGACAATTTATTATAAAAACGTGACAAATCTAATAAGGAAAGTAATTCGAACGGGGATCTGAAATCAGTGAAGATATACACTCGAATTTAGTTAAAAGAAAGAAGAATTATATTGGTAAATACTGGTAAGAGAGAAAAAGAAAATGTATTGGAACTAATAAAAAAGGAAATGATAAACATTTATAGTGGATTCCTTTTCTCAAATACTTCGCAAGAGAGAGTAGAATAATTGTAGGATACTGGCTGTAAATGTAAATACTTTCAAAAGTTTAACAAGAAGGATAAGTATTTTAGAATGGTGCAAAAATTTGGATATAAACACCATTGTACTAGAAGATATAAGATTTTTTTAACAGAGGAAGAAAGATTACAGACAGAGATGTTACGGGGAATCAATTATTTGGAATTTTGGGAAGGATACATGTTCACAAACAGGAATGCTATGTAAAGCAACAATTAAAATAATGGATGTGACATTGGTTATAACTGGAAGGGTTACAATTCTTGACATAAAATGGAAGGAAGAAGTATACAGTTATTACTTTGCATGATTACACTGTATTCAAGGAAAGAGAAAACAGATTTCAAAAAATGTAACAATACATTCGTATAAATACGGATACAATAACAGGAGATTTTTAACTGCAATTTAAGAAAGAAAAATATATAATGATGTTAGAAAAATATCAGAACTAATCAGGTGTGGGAAATTAAACATTTGGAAAACATAAGTGGACATATAACAGAGGAGGACATAAAACTGAAATAGATTTTTTTTCTTGACGTCCAAAAGTATTGATATTCTTAAGAAGAGGATAATAGAAACAGGTTTTTCTAATCATTTGGCTGTTTGGAAAGAAATAAAAGGAAAAAAAAAAATATATATATATATATATATATATATATGTATATATATATATATATATATATATATATATATATATATATATATATATATATATATATATATATATATATATATATTATTTGCACACACACACACACGGGTCTTTTTTGTTTGAAATTATGAAATTACATTATTTCGAACAAGAAAAGTATGGCCCCACTTCCACAAAAGTGCATTTTCGTGAAAGCCGATTCACCAAAGCACGGTACAGTGGGGATAAGGAAATGTATCCTTTTCCCCACTGTAGTGCAATCTCGGAGTTGGTATATTTAAGTAGCAGTGGTGTGGGGAGCGCGAGGGGGTGCAGGGGGGCTTGCCACCCTACAAAACAATGTTTTTTTGTTTACTTTGTATTTATTAAGCCGATTCACTGAAAATAAATACAAAGTAAACAAAAAACATTGTTTTGCAGGGGGGGCTGTGCCACCCATACCTCCGGTACTTAAATATACAAACTCCGGGAATGCACTACAGTGGGGAAAACGATATATTTCCTTATCCCCATTGTAACGTGCTTCAGTGAAACGTTTTTTGCGAAAGTGCACTTTCGCTGAAGTGCACTTTAGTAGAAGTCGGTCATACTTTTGTTAGTCAAAGTAATGCAACTTCGACTAAAAAGTAGACCCATACACACACATATACATACGTATATATATATATATATATATATATATATATATATATATATATACAAAATGTGTATATATATATATATATATATATATATATATATATATATGCATATATGCACGGGTTCCCTTCACATGGATGACATTTCAGAATGTCGGCATTCATATGGCAGAGACCATATGATCGACATTCAAAATGCTGACCATGCAGAAAGTACAGTTGTGTACACTTACCATAAATGTAGATGTTAGAGTGTATTCACTGTTGCAGTCATTACATTTGTGTTATCTGCTTGCAGTAGCCCTCAGTTGGTCTGATTATCAAAGTCTTGGGTCCTGCGTCGGCTGCTGTCTCATTTTCCATGACGTCAGGTAGTCAGGGGTATAAAGCATGCAGCCGACGCCATTACATAAGTTTTTTCTTGCCCCAGATGTCTGGTGCCCCCATAATGGGAAGCAATTATATACAAGGTTACACCTCCAACAAAAAGCAAATACAACAGAAAGCTTAAATACAGTAAACAAGAAGAGAAGTACAGTCAATAGAAGTCAGGGGGCTGGAGGGAGGGTAGCCAGGACTGCAACAGTGAATACACTCGGGCATCTACATTTATGGTAAGTGCACACAACTGTACTACGTTCTTCATGTTTCACTGTTGCAGTCACTACATTTGGGTAGATTCCCAAAGCTAAGGAAGAGAGGAGGCAATTAGAGAGCATTAGGACCAGCTATTAGGCCCTGCAAGACTGCAGTGGCAAAACCAGCTCTGGATTTAGAAAAAATTGGCAAGTGGTAATGCTTGGTGAAAGTATGAACAGAAGGTAGGAACACCTCTGACAAAGGCTGTAGAAGTAGATGCAGCCCTGGTGGAATGGGATCTTATCCCCTGTGGGGTAGGTTTTCCATGGTGCTTATAGCAGAAATGAATGAAATGGCCTAACCACTTAGAAATGGTTTGCTTTGAAATGGCCTTCCCCTCTGCCCCTGCAGCAAAGGCAACTAGCAGCTGTTCAGATTTCCTGAGAGGCTTATACCTGTCCAAATAAAATCTAAGTTGTCTGTGCACGTCCAAAGAGTGCAGTATTCATTCTCCTTTGTTTTGTGGATTAGAAAAAAAAGGCTGGCAAATGAATGGACTGATTAAGGGCCACACTGGATACCACCTTGGACATAAAGGAAGGACTGGTCCTGAGGGACACACTGTCCGCATGAAAGATGAAGAACGGCTCCACTGCTATGAGGGCCTATAATTCAGACACCCTTCTTGCTGAAGTGATGGCTACAAGAAGGCTGTTTTCCAAGAAAGGAATTTCAACTCTGCAGTTGCAGCTGGCTCAAAAGGAGGTAGGGTGAGCTTTTCCAATACAAAGTTAAGGTCTCAGGCTCAGGTTAAGGTAGGGGGCTCACCTGGGTGGTCTTAAATTTTTGGCCCCTCTGAGGAATTGTTTCAGCAGGGGGTGAGAGAAGAGGGATGGCTCAGCATTATAATGTGCTGAAATGGCTGAGGCATGAATTTTAATAGAAGCGTAGGAAAGGCCCTTGTGAAGCATCTCTGTTAAGTATTGAAGAATATGCGGTAAACTGGTCACTGTTGTGCCCATCCCCTGAGTCTGGCTCCAGGAACAGAATCTTTTTCACTTTTCAGCATAGGATTTTCTAGTACTAGGCCTCCTTGCCTCCAGGATGACATCCAGCACTTGCTTGCTGAGGGATGGTATTGGAGAACTCAGGTAATTAGCCAGGCTGCCAGGTTCAGGGTTTGAAGCTGGGGGTACAGAATCTGGCCCTCCTGCTGGGACAGCAGGGAAGGGGTCTGAGGCAGGTGCCATGGTTCCAGCAGTGACATACTGCACAAGAGGGGGTGTACCAGTGTTGGCGTGGCCAGTTTGATGCAATGAGTATTGTCCTTGGTTTGTCCTGTTTGATTAAGTTGCAGTGCGCCACTCCTGGAGTGCGTATCCAGAGGTAAGACTTTGATTAAACAGCTGTCCTAGCTGTGGGTTTAATTCCTCATTGAGTTCATGGAGCACACAGCCGGGGACACCATCAGGTCCCATGGATGCTGTGTTTTTGCTTTGGAGAGAGCAGTTCTCACTTGGGCTGGAGATGTTTGGGGGCTGCAATCGTTTGGTATAGATATCTCTCCTTTGGGGAGGGGAGAAGTTTGCACTGAACCTGTCAGCCAGTATGTTGGCAATGTCTGTAGGATCAGTAATCTTCACATCATTTTGAACTAGCTCTGAGCATATCTGGGAGTTTCCTCCCAGGTTTCTAACATAGCTAAAGAAGGCCTTATGATTGTCTTTTGAGTCTTTAGCTATTTTCTCTCGAAATTTGCTTTGGATGATTTTATGAGAGCTCTTAGTTTTTACTTATAGTGATCAAGGGTGTCTTACCTTTTAAGGATTTTGCTCTATCTTGTAGTAGCTTCCTCCTTTTGTTGTAGAGTTTGTTTATGGCTGGGGTCCACCAGACTGGACGCTTGCCTTTGGTACAAAAAGTCTTTGTTTTGCTTGGGATTGCCTTATCCATGCAGTCCTGCAGGTGCTGGTAGAAGGCATTTGTAAGTGATTCAGCGGCTTGAGTACTGTTTTCCGCTGGCTCGGGGCCTTAAAGGAGACCACACTAGTCTTTACAAGTGTGAAGTCTGCTTTTCACAAGTTCTTTACTGTGTTCTTTTTATTTCAGGTGGGGTGGGATGAGGACCTCCAGCGAGATTAGTTTGTGGTCTGATCTCACCAGTGAGGGGTACACCTCGGTGTTGAACATTGTGCTCCCATGTTCGTGATGATGAGATCAAGTATGTTATCTCCTCTTGTGGGGATGGTGACTAGTTGTTCCATGGCATTTGAGTTTATGAATTCCAGGAACTTTTGGGCTAGGGTGTTTGGGCTTGAGTAGTGTTCCCAGTTTATATTAGGGTAATTGAAGTCACCTAGTATGATGGTGTTTGGTGATACATTTATCCCCTCTAGTGTTTTCAGGAAGGCCATGTGAGGTTCCTGAGTTTGTGAGGGTGGCCTGTAACATGCTACAATTTGCAGAGCAGTCTTGCCTATGGTTAATTGCACCTGGATGGTCTCCGATGCATTGTGCGTTGCCACCAGTCTTGAGGTGTGGGTGTCCTTGATGAATATGGATACCCCCCCCCCTCCTTTCTTGGTATTGTCCGGATTTTGGGGCGGAGCATGATATGAGGTAAAACCTGATAGCTGGGGTGCTCTCAGTAGCCTTCAACCAGGTTTCTGTCACAGCATAGACATCGATGTTCTCCATACTGAGAAGGGCCTCTAGTGCGTGCATTTTGAGATTTAGACTTCTGGCATTGAGCAGCATTACCCTTAGTTTTTCCTTTTTGTGTTCTAGGGTGGTAGGTTTAGAATTTGAGCCTTGCCTAAAAAGGCACTATGGGGTGGCAAGAGCCTTTGCCAATATCCGGAATCCCAGGGGTGACAGGTGCAAGCCGTCCCTTGCGAAGCAGCGTGGCTTGTCCAGCATGTCATCCCAGGCAGACAGACACTGGATCCCCTTTGAATGACACCAGTGTTTAAGCCAATTGTTAAAGCTGATCATCTTATCTCTGTATTGTGGCATCATTCTTGGTGAAGGTAGGATACTTCTCAAGGTCAGGGTCATACCTGCCTGGGCTACATAATCAGAGAGCTCCTCAATGTCTCTTTTCATGTAGTCCAAGGAGGTACGTCTCAGGTCGTTTACACCAGCGTGGACAATGACTGAGTCATATTTGTACCTGCTGTTGAGAGACCTGAGTGCTTGCGTTATGTGGCGGATTCTAGCGCCCGACAGGCAGCTTACTGTGACCTTCTCCTTACTCAGTCTGGTGAGCGGGACGTCAGTGTGTCTGACTATGGAGTCACCAATGACTAGTGTGTCTGGCATTGTGTTTGGCCTTAAGGGCTGTGACTGTTTGACACTCTGACTGTGAGGTCTATGTGTTGCAGGTGTTGTGTTCTGAGGTGGTGGTTGTTTGGGTGTCTGCTTTGGTGGCCTCTGCTGTTTTGGTAGATTTTGATCAGAGCCTCAGTATGTCTTTGTGTGTTTATGTGTATGATTTGAGGTTGTAATGGTACTATGTGAGACTGGGTCTATAGTGTGTGTGGTAACCTTCTCCTCCTGACTGGTCATGCCAGTCCTATGTTGAGAGAGCTCAGCCTCCAGTTTGGCCGTATAGTTGCATCTCGCATGTATTTGTGTTTTGTGGGAGGAGGAGAGGGTTGTCTGTGTACATGAGGCAATTGTAACATTGCCTCAATATTCCCAGGTTCACCAGCTGAGCAGGAGAGGACACTAGCAACTGATCCCTCGACATGCTAGAAGGAATAGACAAAAAACTTTAAAAAGATTCCGAGGGACGTGGGTGACCGAGAAATGGGGGTTGCCTTTTGGGGTACTATCTATGACAAGAGTGCCGTATCAAGGTAATAAGTACTGTAGGAGCAAGTGCTACGTTTAAAGATAGAGAATAGTCTACTTGGAGTCAAGTAGAGATGATCTTTTTAATTATAGGATACGCTGATTAGATCAGTAGTATAGTTCGAGGAAGGTAGTTTTAAGGGAAAATTTGAAGAGTGGACTTTAGGTAGCCCGAATAGTTTAAACCTGCTTAACCGCCGCTGCCCTGGTGTGCAACGGTAGCAACTCCACGCTAAATCGGGCTAAATCGCTAATCTTGGCGCTAAAGCGTGCTTTATAGCAGGGGCTGGAAAAGACAGGAAATGACCCAAAATGGCCAATAAACTACAAGTCACTGCCTTAAACCACTCCTCTGAGGACAAATGAAGGAGTTATGGAAATGACCCCTAGTGGTCAATAAAACTACAGTTTCAAGTCAGTAACCACCTCCACGGGGGGCAGGGAAGCTGCTCAATGTTAGTCACTGCCACTGATGAACACAGAGCCCCTCCTTCAGCCCAAGCAAAAATGGCCTCACAGAAACTTTCAAACAGTTCAGGAACAGCAAGCCTGTAACTGAACTTTTTTAACTCTCAGAAAAGTGGGAAAAAGCAAGATTTTTTTTGTTTTTGTTTATTACAGAGATAGCAGAGGTTCACAAGTAATATCAAGTTATAACAGTGCAGTAAATGACCCCACACAAGAGTGCTAGGTCAAGGACAGAAAATATGCAAGTTTTAAGAAAAAAACGATTTAAAATTAAGTGCAAACAGGAAATTCAGCAAACAGCTTTTGGTTGTGCTCTAAATACAGCTAGTAATACAGAAATCAAGTTTAACAAGCCAGAAAATGCTCAAGCTAGGCAGCTATGCAGAAAAACTTAGCAAATAAACAGAGAAAAAATACTTAAAATCTCATATATATATATATATATATATGCATATATGCACACACGGGTTCCCTTCACATGGATGACATTTCAGAATGTCGGCATTCATATGGCAGAGACCATATAATCGACATTCAAAATGCTGACCATGCAGAAAGTACAGTTGTGTACACTTACCATAAATGTAGATGTTAGAGTGTATTCACTGTTGCAGTCATTACATTTGTGTTATCTGCTTGCAGTAGCCCTCAGTTGGTCTGATTATCAAAGTCTTGGGTCCTGCGTTGGCTGCTGTCTCATTTTCCATGACGTCAGGTAGTCAGGGGTATAAAGCATGCAGCCGACGCCATTACTTAAGTTTTTTCTTGCCCCAGATGTCTGGTGCCCCCATAATGGGAAGCAATTATATACAAGGTTACACCTCCAACAAAAAGCAAATACAACAGAAAGCTTAAATACAGTAAACAAGAAGAGAAGTACAGTCAATAGAAGTCAGGGGGCTGGAGGGAGGGTAGCCAGGACTGCAACAGTGAATACACTCGGACATCTACATTTATGGTAAGTGCACACAACTGTACTACGTTCTTCGTGTTTCACTGTTGCAGTCACTACATTTGGGTAGATTCCCAAAGCTAAGGAAGAGAGGAGGCAATTAAGAGAGCATTAGGACCAGCTATTAGGCCCTGCAAGACTGCAGTGGCAAAACCAGCTCTGGATTTAGAAAAAATTGGCAAGTGGTAATGCTTGGTGAAAGTATGAACAGAAGGTAGGAACACCTCTGAGAAAGGCTGTAGAAGTAGATGCAGCCCTGGTGGAATGGGATCTTATCCCCTGTGGAGTAGGTTTTCCATGGTGCTTATAGCAGAAATGAATGAAATGGCCTAACCACTTAGAAATGGTTTGCTTTGAAATGGCCTTCCCCCTCTGCCCCTGCAGCAAAGGCAACTAGCAGCTGTTCAGATTTCCTGAGAGGCTTATACCTGTCCAAATAAAATCTAAGTTGTCTGTGCACGTCCAAAGAGTGCAGTATTCATTCTCCTTTGTTTTGTGGATTAGAAAAAAAAGGCTGGCAAATGAATGGACTGATTAAGGGCCACACTGGATACCACCTTGGACATAAAGGAAGGACTGGTCCTGAGGGACACACTGTCCGCATGAAAGATGAAGAACGGCTCCACTGCTATGAGGGCCTATAATTCAGACACCCTTCTTGCTGAAGTGATGGCTACAAGAAGGCTGTTTTCCAAGAAAGGAATTTCAACTCTGCAGTTGCAGCTGGCTCAAAAGGAGGTAGGGTGAGCTTTTCCAATACAAAGTTAAGGTCTCAGGCTCAGGTTAAGGTAGGGGGCTCACCTGGGTGGTCTTAAATTTTTGGCCCCTCTGAGGAATTGTTTCAGCAGGGGGTGAGAGAAGAGGGATGGCTCAGCATTATAATGTGCTGAAATGGCTGAGGCATGAATTTTAATAGAAGCGTAGGAAAGGCCCTTGTGAAGCATCTCTGTTAAGTATTGAAGAATATGCGGTAAACTGGTCACTGTTGTGCCCATCCCCTGAGTCTGGCTCCAGGAACAGAATCTTTTTCACTTTTCAGCATAGGATTTTCTAGTACTAGGCCTCCTTGCCTCCAGGATGACATCCAGCACTTGCTTGCTGAGGGATGGTATTGGAGAACTCAGGTAATTAGCCAGGCTGCCAGGTTCAGGGTTTGAAGCTGGGGGTGCAGAATCTGGCCCTCCTGCTGGGACAGCAGGGAAGGGGTCTGAGGCAGGTGCCATGGTTCCAGCAGTGACAAACTGCACAAGAGGGGGTGTACCAGTGTTGGCGTGGCCAGTTTGATGCAATGAGTATTGTCCTTGGTTTGTCCTGTTTGATCTTTAGTAGAACGTTCGAGAGGAGAGGCAGACGGGGAAAGGCATAAACTGAGAGGCTTCCCCAGGAGAAGGAAAGAGAATCCACTTTCCAAGCTTGTCTGTGGGGAGTCCTTGTGCAGAATTTGTCCAATTGGTAGTTCTGAGGGGAGGCAAACAGGTCTATCTCTGAGCTCCGCCATTTGTTTCTCAAAATGTTAAATATCTTTGGTTCCAGTTTCCACTCGTGTAGGTCCATGACATTTCCGTTTAGGGTGTCTGCCAGTAAATTTAGCTTGCCTAGCAGGAATTGAGCTTGTAGGTGCACTGGGTAGCTCAAGGCCGTGTTCCACAGAGCCATGGCTAGTCTGCACAGAGGGTATGAGTGGGCTCCCCCCTGCTTCTTTATGTACCACATAACAGTAGTGTTGTCTGTCTTTACCAATAACTGCCCAGGAAAATGTGGTCCTTGAAGGCTGTCTGAGAATTCTGTACAGCTAACATTTCTTTTTGATTGATATGCAGGTGCATTTGACTCTGGTTCCATTTGCCCTGAATGCACTGCCCTGCCAAGTGAGCCCTCCCATGCATAGTCTGATGCATCTGTTAGGGTTTGGGCAGCAGGGGATAGAGCATATGGCAGTCCCTTGTTGTGGTGGCAGGCCTCTGCCCACCAAAGGAACTCTGTCTTTATGCAAGGAATGACAGGAATCATTGATTCCAGGTCCTGAGAATGTTGACCCCCATAGGCTTTTCAGATACCATTGTAGTTTCCTCATATGCAGTCTTGCATATGGAATTAGTAGGATGCAAGAGGCCATGAACCCCAGGGCTTGCAGTATTTTCCTTGCAGATAACTGGGTCTTTGTGGCCAGTAGTTTGAAAAAGGCTGTCAAATAAACTTGTTTCTCTGGCGTGAAGTAGGTCATCTGGGAAGTTGCATTCAAGCTTGCTCCCAGGAATACAATTTGTTGGCAGGGTATTAGGTGTGATTTCTTTTCGTTTATGGTGTACCCCAGTGAGGTTAGCAGTTTCTTTACAAAGGCCAGATGATTTAATAGTATGTCCTGGCTTTCTGCCTGAACTAGACAATCGTCCAGGTATGGGTATATTTGAACATTTCTTTGCCTGCAGAATGCAATGAGGAGCTAGGCACTTTGTGAATACCGTGGGCGCAGTAGATAAGCCAAAGGGCAGTGCAGAGAACGGATAGTGCAAGTAGCCTGCTCTGAAGCGTAGGTATTTTCTGCAAGATTCCCTTATTGGGATGTGCAGGTAAGCTTCCTTTAAGTCCAATGTTGCCAACCAGGTATTGTTGCCTAGCATGGGAAGCAGCTGAGGAAGAGTTGGCAATTTGAATTTTGGGATTACCAAAAAGGTGTTTAGGATAGACAGGTCCAGGACAGGACGCCAAGAGTTGTCTTTTCTGGTTACCAGGAAAAGTTTTGAGTAAAAACCTTGTCCCCATTCCTCTTCTGAGACAAGTTGAATAGCCCTGATACTTAGAAGAGAGAGAACCTGCTGTTGGGCCTCTGCCCACTGATTTGGAGGTAGATCTGGCCAACTGTTTGGGGTTGGTAAGGTGTGGAAGTGGAATCTATATCCTTGGGAAACTATATTTAAAACCCATTTGTCTTGGGTAATGAGTTCCCAGTTTTTTGCATGCAGGGCAATCTTTCCCCCTAAAGGAGCATTCAGATGAACAGGGCTTGGAAGGTTTAAGGTTAAGTCATTGTGACAGTTTAACATAGGAGGGTGTCTTACTACTACCAACTTTGGAAGTGGGAGCCCCCCACTGCTTAGGCCTGTGAGTACCTTGAGACTGTAGCCTATGTGGTCTGCTGTTCCTGGGCTTGGACTGAGAAGGCCTGGAAGAGTCAGGAAAGGACCAATTCTTAGAAGGTCAATGCCTACAAAATCTGGGAGGCTGTACTTGCAGGAAATCTTTAACAGTTTGCACAGATTTAGCTTTTTCCTCCATCTTTTTAAGTACTGCTTTTGCTTTGTTGCCAAACAGGCGGTCTTGGTTTAAGGGAGCATCCAGTAATTCAGATTTAACATGATCTGGCAAAGTTTGCTCCTTAAGCCAAGCATGCCTTCTAAGAACAGACCCAGTGACAACAGCCCTGCAAGATGCCTCTAAGGAGTCAAAACCACATTGCAAAGTATGTTTACCAACCTGTTCAGAAGAAGGCATTAAATCCTGTAATTCTTTATTTTCAGCACAGTGAGGAATCAATTATCATTTTCTGTTTAAGTAATCCAATAATATGCTGCTGATACTTTAACATATGAAACTGGCAGTTTAGGGCCCTAATGGCCAAAGTAGCAGAAGTGTATACCTCTTTACCCCATCTGTCCAGGGCCCTCTATCAGAGGGGGTTGGGTTTTTGGCAGTAGTAGCCTTAATGCCTTTGGGTCCCTGTGAAATGGTCTCTGGGTCCGCAGTGAGATTCTTAAATAGGAACTTGTGAGAGTCAGATGCTCTGTAATACCGGTCAGGTTTCCTGAGAGCTGGAGGTAGAGTGTCTGGGGCCAGGCTAGATTCCAAGAAGGCATCTACAATGTCCAGTACAGGAGGGCTAGCTAAAGGCCTGTGTTGAGGTAGGAGTAAGAATTCCTTAAGGCTCTTTTTGGAGTCACAGTAATCCTGGCTTTCCCAGCGGAAATGCTCTTTAAGAGTGTGCAAAGTTTCACCAAAAGAAAAATCTTTTGAAGGGGGAAGCAGAAGGTATGGAGTCCTCTGCATCAGAATCCTCATAGGTAGATAAAGGCAAATCCTGGTCATCAGAAGAAACAGAAATTTCAGAATCTTGATCAGAAGAATCAGAAGGAAAATCAGTTCTAGGTCTCTTAGAGGGAGAAGGCTGCCTTCCCCTAATTAGAGTAATAAGGTTTTGAGCCATTCTTATTTGTTTTTTTTTAGGCATATGGCCTGACCCATGTGGTATGGACATCGGTTTTCTAGGCGTGGATCGAGTTTAAGGCCTTGAAGAAGAATATGGCGTCAGTTTGATATTCAAGTCCATAGACCTGAATACACCCTCAGAAACCGGTGCCTGCACAGCGGCTCCAGACCCATCCAAGGTAGAGATATCCACAGGTTCCATAGTCGAAGATGCATCTCGTGGCATACTGGACTTTGAATGGGTCTTGGTAGAGGCCTGCGAATCTTAAGTAGAGGGTATCAAGGGTTGCGAAAGCACCTCACGGAGTACTGGTGAACTGCTGACTAGCTTAACGGAAGAGTCATTTGCAGCTTTGAACCTATGCGGTCTGTCTCTGTCTTGATCTTTACGTTTTTTCGTAATGTCAGTAGTCAGATGGTTTACCAAAGCCATTTCTGGATAATTAAACTGAGTACTGAAGTAGTTTGAAGCAAAAATGAACCAACGAATAGTTTGAGGATTGAATAAGGCACAAAACCAACAGCGAGGGACGTTGTGGTCTGGACCTAAGCAAGGAATGCAGTACGAATGAAAATCTTTATGAGGTATTTGCTTTCCACAAGAAATACAATTGTTAACTTTTACTGACATCAGTTTAAAGCAAGAAAAAGGATCCCTAACAAGGTACTTATCTTTTTTTGAAGACTAAGATTCTGAAACTCGAAAATGAGAAGTTATGTACCTACTGTAACGTTCCATGTTAGTTGTCTTCTCTCGCCTTCTTTCTTGCTTGATGGGTTCGGAGCCGATCCTCGGCTCCGACTCGGCACTTTGTACTCAGATCTCGTTTGTTATCTATAGGCAATAACACCTAGCATAAAAACTTCCCAGAAGGAAGAAAGAAAGGCAGAAAACCCTGAAGGATAGGTAAGGAAGACCAGAACTGTCTGGTCTTAAGAAGCATTCTTCCATGTAGGGAGAAAAAGGTCTGTCCAGGCCAGGGGGCAGGAGGGTGGGTCAAGAAAGAAGAGATGACAACTAACATGGAACGTTATGGTAGGTACATAACTTCTCAATGTTAAGTTGTCAATCTCGCCTTCATTCTTGCTTGATGGGACCGCGTCCCTAGCACCTCTATCCTGGGTGGCTCAATGGAACAGACTCTTGAGAACTGTAGAGCCAAAACTGGCTCTATCTCTGGAGGCCAAATCCAATTTGTAATGAGAAACAAAGGTATGAGGAGTGGCCCAAGTGGCTGCTGCACAAATAGTGTCTAATGGAAGTCTAGCCTGAAAGGCTGTGGAAGTGGCTAAGCTTCTGGTTGAATGCGCTTTAGGTTTCGAGCACAGCTGTTTTCCCTTGAGCTGATAGATTTCAGAGATGACGGAAGAAAGCCATCTAGATAAGGTCACTTTGGAGACAGGGAGGCCTTTCTTGTTATCAGCATAAGAAAGAAAGAGCTGATCGGATTTCCTGAATTGTTTTGTTCTGTCCAAATAATATCTGAGTTGGCGGTGAACATCAAGATAATGTAATTTCTGTTCCGATCTGTTTGAGTAATTAGGGAAAAATACAGGAGGTCAATAGATTGGTTCAAATTATTTTTGAGGCCACCTTAGGCAAAAAGGTTGGATTAGTTCTCAAGGATACCCTGTCTTTGTGGAAGATCAAATAAGGGGGACGAACAGAGAGAGCATGAAGTTCAGACACTCTCCTTGCTGAGGTAATAGCAACAAGGAAGAGTGTTTTCCATGAAAGAAATTTCAGGGAACATGAAACAGCTGGCTCGAAGGGAGGAAGAATCAAGGATGTCAGCACTAGATTTAGGTCCCATTGAGGAGGAGGACTCCTGACTGGAGGTTTCAGGAGAAAGATCCCTTTTAGAAAGGCTCTACAAAGCCTGTGGGACATAATGTTGTGATCTGCAAACCCAACATGAAAGTTTGAGATAGCAGCCAACTGAACTTTGACAGTGGAAGATGAAGAGCCCGCATGAAAGATTTCCGCTAAGAAATCCAAGACTGCTTGAACAGGGGCAGTAAAAGGATCTATATTTTTAGCTTTTGCCCAACATGAGAAGCGTTTCCATTTGCTGGTATAAATCCTTCTAGTAGAGGATTTTAGGGAAGCCACTATGATATCCCTAACGGGATTAGAGATCATAGGAAGCCTGGCTAAGGAAGGAAGTGGAGCAACCATGCTGTGAGGTTGAGAGAAGGGATAGACCGGTGCAGCTGACCCGATTGGTGAGTCAGAAGGTCTGGCACTGGGTCCAGATGCCACGGCTGCACCAAAAGGTGACTATGGAGGAACGGGAACCAAATTTGTCGAGGCCAATAGGGAGCAATGAGAATCATTTTGGCTCTCAAAACGGTGGCTTTCTGGAGTACTTGTGGAATCAGCGGAAAGGGAGGAAAGGCATAAAGAAGTCCCTGGGGCCAATCCTGGGTTAGAGCGTCTCTGGGGGGATGGCCTGGCAGTGGGAAGAGAGAAAGAAGTCTGGGCATTTGCTGTTTTGGGGAGTAGCAAAAAGATCGCAACATGGGCGGCCCCATTCTAGAAAAATCTCCTCCACTATAGATTGTTTGAGAGACCACTCGTGAGGCATGAGAATAGTTCTGCTCAATCTGTCCGCTAGAATGTTGGTTTTCCCAGGGATATGCATTGCTACCAGAAACCGATGAGAGGAGATCGCCCATTGCCAAAGTCTGAGAGCTTCTCGACACAAGGGGTAGGACTTGGTTCCGCCCTGTTTGTTGATATACCATACTACAGACATGTTGTCTGTGTGAACTGCAATTGTTCCCAAGGGAAGAAAGTCGTTGAGGGCTTGCAACGTTAAAAGCACTGCTCTCATCTCTAGGACATTTATGTGCAGGTGGTATTCGAACGGTTGCCACATCCCATGAACCCTCCTGCCCTGATAATGACCCCCCCCACCCGATCAGGGAGGCGTCCGTAGTGACAGTGGCTACCGGGGCCGGGGATACAAAGGGTCTGCCTTGGTGAATCTGGGGGGGGGGGGGGAGTAATCCACCATGAAAGATGATTCTTGCAATTTTGTGTCACCAGGATTTGGTGACGCATTGGAAGTTGTTGGTAAGACCAGTGAGTGAACAACATCCACTGAAGCAGACGCATGTAGAAGCGGGCCAGGGGAAGAAGGGTAATAGCCGCAGCCATGAGTCCCAACACCTTCAGAACCATTCTGGCTTGCACCTTTTTGCTGGCAAGGATGATCCTCACGTGAGTTTGTATATCTGAGATTCTTTGGTCTGTGAGGGTTGCTGACATCCGAACAGTGTTTAAGTTTGCGCCTATGAAGGTAATAGACTGGCAGGGCAATAAGGAGGATTTTTCGTAGTTTATCGAAATTCCCAATCGAGTGCAGAGATTTAGTGTGTAATCCCTGGCTTGAAGAAGTTGATGCCTGGTGGTGGCTGAAAGGAGCCAGTCGTCGAGATACGGAAACACCTGGAATCCTTGGCGTCTCAGGTGAGCCGTGACCACTGCCATACATTTGGTGAACACTCTGGGGGCTGTAGTGAGACCAAAGGGCAGGGCTCTGAACTGAAAATGACTGGACCCTAGCCGAAAGCGGAGAAATCTTCTGGAGCGTCTGTGAATTTTTATGTGATAGTACGCGTCCTGAAGATCTATTGAGCACATCCAGTTGTCCTTCTCTAGGAAGGGCAAAATTGATTGAAGTGTGACCATTCGAAATCTTGTCTTTCTCACAGACTTGTTGGTCTTTTTGGGGACCAAAAAGAATCTTGAGTAGATTCCGGGCTCTGAATGGTCTGTTGTAACTGGCTGAATGGCTCTTTTTTGTAGAAGCTTTAATACTTCTAACTCTGCAACTTCCCTTAGACCGGGTGGTACATCTGGAAGGGAATTTTTGTGAGAGAAAGGACTTTCCTCGAAAGGAATTTTGTAACCCTCGGATATAATCGACTGTACCCATCTGTCTTGAGAGAGGGAACGCCAGGCTTCTGGGTACAGCGATAGTCTTCCCCCGACTGCCTCCAAGGATGGACAGTCGGGCAACATCTCAAGGATGCTGGAAGGGCTTGTCAGAGAGAGGCTCTCTGCTTCCCTGGTTTTGTGGACCCCCTCTGCCTCTAGAGCGGCGTCTGTTATTATTACCCCCTCTGCCTCTAGGGGTAAACTGACCACGTGTATCCGGCGTGACTCCTTGGGATTTGCGGAACCACATCTTTCCACCCTTCTGTCCTTTGGGGTAAGGTCTAGAAGGGGTGGAAAAACGGACCCCTACGGCAGAAAGAGTCTAGCCATCCTGCTCACACCTGGTCAATGTATCCTTCACTTGAGGGCCAAACAATGCTGACCCATCAAAGGGAGAGTTTGTGAAGGACGCCTTAAAGGGATCTGCAAAATTACAGAGCCGCATCCAGGATTGACGTCTAAGAGCCACCCCTGTACCAGCAGCTCTACTCGCTCCATCTGCTGCATATGATATCAGTCGCATGGAGGAGTTAGCTATAGAATTAAGGATTCCTAGCTGAGAAGCAATTTTCTCTTGAGCCCCTGCAGCCGTAGGATCCTGTACTACTTCACCTAATTCCTTAAGGATGTCCCTTTGGAGTCTGGTGAACTGACATAAGTAGTCAGCGAGCGCATGGCAAAGGTCGCTGAGGAGAACATCCGCTTGCCATACCTATCCATGGTCCTAGAATCCTTATTAGGAGGATGGACTGGTACGGAAGGATCTGCAAGTTCCTTCTTAGTGGCGGCCGCCACCACCATGGCATCAACAGGGACACCTTTCATAAGGAATTGCTTTTCCGAAGGGGCTGTAATAAATTTAGACGGCCTCCTAGGAACTGGCTCTACAGAGTCAGGAGCAGCCCAAGCCTTTTGAGCAATAACCTCCATAAGGGGGTCGAAAGGCGGAGACACCCAGGAGGTGGAGGGCCGAGATCCAAACGCCTCTAGGTATACCGACTCATCCTCAGAGGGATTTCTGGAGGGCCAGTTTCCCCTCTGTTTTAGGAGTTCTAGGATGTCTGAAAAGGAGACATCCTCAGAGGGGGATCTTGAAGATCCCTCCGACTCATCTAAGTCAGTATCTGAAGTGATAGACTCAGGGGAGTCTAGATGTTTCCTCTTACAAGTCCTCTTGCGCGGAGGATCTCCTGACTGGTCAGGAGAATCCTCGGAAGAGGGGGTTATTCCCAGTGGGGAAACCTGAGGCGGTGGATCTCTAGGTCCGGGAGCAAGAGAGATGGAAGAGATATCGACAGGCACTGTAGAGGGAGGAGCTAAGGGAATAGACTGCTGGCTGAGCCCAGTGGCCAGCACACTCTTCATCACCTCGAAGGCCCCCCTCCCAGGGAGATCCGAGAGAACCCATTCCGAAGAAACCGGGACTCCCGGGCCCACCGAAAGGGAAGGCTCCGAGGCAGATGTCGGAGCCAAGCTCACCAAGGCCGAGGCTCCAAGGGGAAGAGCGGGGTCGGACAAGGGTCCGATGCCACTCACCCCCTCAGAGGAGACCAGGGAAGCCCGACCACCGAATCCCTCCAAGGAAGGTCTCGAAGAGGAGATAAGAGTAGATATCGAGGGTGCAGAAGGGGGGGGGGTATCTGCCCCTCAGCCATAGCAGTAACTATCCCCGAAGACTCCAGCTCCAAACTCTGAGGTAGAGTCGAAGGAGGAACTTGAAGAGGGTGTGGACTAATAGTCGTCTGTTGAGAATGACTATGAAGCATCCGGGCCAGTGCCTGTGATTTCAACAATCTACTTACCACCCTCTCTAAATCATGGTCTGAAAGCCTGGACGACCTAGATGATCGGCTCCGATGGCTCCGCTCCGAAAGGAGAGGTGAGGCCGGAGCCGAAAGTATCAGTTCCAAGGAAGGGGACCTGGATCTCTTCCTCGAAGGAACCATCGGAGCCGAAGAAACCACAGAGCCAGACGGAGCCGATGACTTTTCGGCTCTGAATGAAAGTTTCGATGCATCGGCTCCAGCCGGAGCAGATACAGACATAACAGTAACGGTGTCGGAGCCGGTCGGCGCCGAAACCGAAGCCTGAGCCACATGGTGGTCGGAGCCAGTCGGAGCAGACACCAAGGTGACCATAGCAGTATCGGCACCGATAGCCATCGGTGCCGAAGATTTTGGCAAGACAGGATCGGCTCCAGTCGGAGCCGAGGCCACCGGCTTAGATACAGAAGCCTGGGCCTTGGTAGACTTAGAAGTCTTGCTCGGAGCCGATTTGGCCGGAGAGCCCTCCGGTTTAAGGAGACCCCTTAAAATCAACTTATTTCTCCTCTCCTGCAGGAGACTCTGGCTAAAGGAGTGACAAATTGCACAGGAGTCCTGCAGGTGGAGAGGTCCCAGGCAATATAAGCAAGAAGTGTGACCGTCTGTCAGAGACATCTTCTGACAGCACGAGTCACACTTCTTAAAGCCTGAGACCCTTTGCTCTTTGGACATGGTTGTACACAAAACAGTACACACACCCAGTCCCAATCAGACAACTAAAGATTATATATTAAACAATAATTAACCTCTCACACACACACCCTAACAGGGGGGGGGGGGGATGGGAGGGAATGAAGGCCTGACTAAAAAGAAGAGGAAGGAAAAATAATTTTAGTCAGAAAAGGGCTTACAAATAAGTAAAAATGAAAGTATTCTAAAGAAAAGAGGTTAATATTAAATTTTAGGGGCAACTAGTAGTTTAAAACTAACACTTACCAGGAGCTGGCAAAAGGAGGACCTCATCAGCGAAGCGGTAAACGAGATCTGGGTACTTACCGCCTTGCATCATGGGATATGGGGCTGCCTCGAGCTGGTAAAAGTGACTCTCGAGCTTAGCAAAGTGCCGAGTCGGAGCCGAGGATCGGCTCCGAACCCATCAAGCAAGAATGAAGGCGAGATTGACAACTTAACATCAAAAATTTCAGGAGTAGGCCGACCGACACTTGCAAACTCCTTCTGCTTCGGGCACCACACTGTAAGAAAGACTGATGTAATGGCGTCGGCTGCATGCTTTATACTTTTGATGTCATGGAAGATGAGACAGCAACCGACGCAGGACCCAGGACTTTGATAATCAGGCCGACTGAGGGCTACCTGAAAGCAGATAACCTAAATGTAATGACTGCAACAGTGAAACGCGGGAACATCTGGTACCTCCGTACAGTGCGGAATGGAAAGATTTCCATCTATCTCGGAGTTGGTATATTTAAGTTTCAGGGGATGTGAGGGGTGTAGCATCCCCCTTCTAGCAGCGTGAAGGTAAGTTTTTTTTGTGTTTTTTATTTTTTCTTCTATGGTCGACATTTCGAATGTCAATCATATGGTCTTGGCCATATGAATGTCTACATTCTGAAATGTCAACCATATGAAGTAGATCCAGATATACACACACACATATATATGACATATATACATACAGATAAGAAAAGGAATAAAAATACTAAATGAAAATGAATGGAGTGAAACAGGGAAATATTGAAAGGAGAGAATTTTACACAATGGTGGCTAGCATTTAAAGAAAAATAAAAAATGTTATATAGATAATCTAGTAGAAAGTAGGAGATTAATGAAGAGAAGATATATGAATTTATGAGAAGAAACATTTAAAAAAAATAGGAAATGAATGACAGAGTGTATTTTATTAAAGAAAAAGAAATGTAGGAGTTAAAGAAATAAAACATTTGATATATAAACAAATACTTTTTGCAAGGTAAGAAAGTAGAGGCAGCTCCCTATTTAAACCAGATTATAAAAGAAGAAAATAATATAATTACAGAAATGAAAGATGAAGGTCGAAACAAGAACAGATTATGACAGTAGTTGCAGAATATCTAAAGATGTTTAGTAAAAATATGAAAATAGAAGAGAGTTATTGGAAATATAAAAATATGACAGAGGAAGATAAGAGATTTAGAAAAGGAAATATGTTTAGAAGAATTGGATAAGACACTTTCTATGGTAAATGTAAATTCAGCAGCAGGAACCGGTGGAATAGAACACCTAACATACAAATCTTTTAGCAGAAAGGAAGAAATATTTTCTTCAAGTACATAATAAATAGTTAAAAGAAGTATTTAAATATAAAGAATTATGTAAAGGAAAAATTAAGTTTGTATGGAAAAAGGAGACAAAAATAATATACAGATCTGGAGACCAAAAGTCCTGAATAATACAGATTATACAACTTTTATGAAGATGATACAGAAAAGAATGGAAGTAAAAATAAATGATACTCTAGATGATACAAAACACAGTAGCAAGGGAAGTAGTAGTCCTGAACTGCTATTAATAGAGGAAATCGTACAGGATTGTTTAAATAGAAATGAAGAAGACAAGATTATGATAGGTGATATAAAGTATTTGACACCCATGGGGTACATTAACATCTTATAAAGTAATAATATACAAAATGTATGTGTGACAGCTTATGAACAATATGAAAATCAAACTTTGCTGAATGAATGGTTAAGTGAGGGGATTAAAGTAGAAATAAGAATAAGGCAGGAATGCCCATTAAATAGTATAATGTTTACTTTAGTAATGAATGTTGTATCAAGTCTTATTGAAGAAGCAAAAAGAAAAGCATTAGGCTATGTTATGAAGGAAGGAATTAAATTTCCTGTTATGCTGTCTTATGGTGATGATATTATAATAGTTGCTGAAATACAGATGAAATCTAGAGTACTTTAACCCACGTAAATGAATACTTCAGAAAAATAGGTTTACAATTGAATAAAGAGAAGAGAACATGTTTAGGATATAATGTTATAATATCACATAATATGTTTAGTAAGGAGAATATTTCAGTTTTGTGTATACAATTTGGTAAATAAGTTATCTTACACAAAGAAAGTATTTAATAAATCTGATTTTATTAGTGAGAATGGATTATTTAGCAAAAAGCGTTTGGTTTACCTCTGGAATATGAAAGAGATATGCAACATTATATTCTCTTTTACATGGGAATCTCATTCGAACTCAGTTAAAATGGTAAACTGTATATCTCTAAAGAGGAAGTAGGACTGGGAGTGATAAACGTATAGTATTTCTAGCATCTTTAAATTTGTATAGGATAATTAACTGGATGAAAGAAAATCATAAGGGATTAATTACTAACATCTTAAGAGAAAAATATAAAAAGGAATGGCAAATGTTTAAAAGTTTTAAAAAAGTTACAGAACGTAGAAATGAAGATACATCCCAAAAAATATTGTTATGGAAGATTAATTTTGATACAATAAAAAGGGAGAAAAAGTTATGGTATAAAATGTGTAAATTTTATAATATTTATCCATGGAAAGATTTGCAAGTAGAAAAAGTTAAGGCTATAAAGGGAAGAATGAAAATATGTAGAAAATGTCTGGATGTCAAGATTTTTATGGAGGCTGATGATACAGAAATTACTTATAAAAGATAACATGCCTTACAAGAAAAAGAAATAAAGAATATACCATTTCTGTAACAAAGTTGAAACTGTTGAACATGTCTGAAATGCAAGAGAACAGGTAAATTATGGGAGAAAGCAGAAATTAATTATTTTGACGATACAAAAAAGTAGAGGATGTTCATATAGACAATACTGAATATGGATATTATAAAGAAAACAATGAGGAATATGTAAAGAAAACAGGAAAAAAATATTTAATTTACTATGGATTATACGGAATTGGAAACTGAAAGAAATATTTATTGGAAAATGAGATTTGGTAACAATGCCTGAAAAATAAGATTTTGGTTGTAGAAACTGTAGTGGGGGTCAAACAATCAACAAAAGCATTAATATGTAAATAAAAGTATTTATGTATAAACAGTAACATAAATAATGTATCTTTATTATAATGTGAATAGATTTTAAATAAAGGACTCCTACTCTTTTCGATAAGTGCCATGGGATCTTTTACATCCACCGGAGCTACCTCCAATTCCAGCAGATGGGGCCGGCCTTGGTTTAACATATCCTCTGAAGGAGGACGTACTTGAGTGCAGCATCCCCGTTTTGCTGTACTGCAGTGTCAGCAATCATTGGCCTGGTGTGGGAATATAACCCACAGGTTTCTACACAAAAGGCAATTGTGTTACCACTATTGCACTACTGCCACTACCAACACTGCTTCAAAATGTTCCACAGCACTATGATATCCTTTTCTGAATGCATCAAGTACAAAATAGTATCTGCAAATAGAGCCCACTTTTCTTGATATCCATAGCAATTATACCCTTGAATTTCGATCCCCTCATTTTCTTTGTCAGTGGCTGTAATAAGGCAAATAAAGGGCAATGCTGCCTAGGTTCCTCAGTTCAATCACAATGTACTGAAGAGGAACCCACCTACTTTAATTCCTGCCTCTGGCCTTTCATACATCTTCCTAATTAACCTTATTTTATCAGGGAATGCAAATGCTTCCATTGTCCCACTCAAAATTCCAGCTTACTCTGTTGAATGCTTCCTCTGCATCAAGACCCACCAATAACAGTAGAATTCTCTTACATTCTGCTTCCCTCTGGATAACTGCTGTTCTACTAATGCTGTCAAAGAAGGGACAGCAACTGACGCAGGACCCAAGACTTTGTTAATCAGGCCTAATGAGGGCTACTGCAAGTAGATAACTCAAATGTAATGACTGCAACAGTGAAATACGAAGAACATCTGTTCTACTAATGCTGTCAAATGTTTGCGTTCCCTCCACAAAACCACACTAATCCAAATCTATCAATTTTGGCAACACCTTTGCCATTCTTTTAACAAGTACAGGCACGGATGCCTTATAATCGTGCTTTAACATTGAAATGGGTCTGATGGGTCTTTACCTTGTTTTGTTATTACAGCCACCACAGCTTTCTTCCAAGAGGCTGGTGCTTCCCCCTCTTTTTAAAATACTAATAAGCAAAACCTTAATCTATCATTTTATTCCCTCCTAACTTCAAACATCTGTTTCTGGGGACTTCCTTGCAAACTGATTATACATCAACTGCTTTTTTTTGTCTCTCTCTATCTTAACTAGTAGTTGTTGAGCCTCTTCTACCTCTAATCTTGCCATGATTAAGTCTTCCTTAAATATTTTCACTTGTGCTCTCTCTTGGTTTATACATTCCCCTGCTTTACACAGATTTTTATTAAGTTTACAAAATATTGCTAATACTTCTATAGTACACTTTTCTTCTCATAGGCTTTCCAAGTTTACTGACAACCCTTTCTACCTTCTGTTGTCTGAATCACTCTGCTAAAAGATTTTGTGGTCAGGAGTTATCAATAAACAGTTGCTTAACATTAATATCTCTCATGCATACTCCTTTATTTTCTCTTCAGCATTCTGCAGTTGTTCCTCTTTTTGTTATGACAGTGTCACCTTATTCTGCAATATTTTAACCTTTGTAAACCCCTCTAAACAATTCCTATTACTTACTAAACATATTGCTTTCTTTTATTTCTACCCAGTTTTTAAAGTCCATTTCATTTTACTCAACTCACTAGCTATTCCTTCTGAAGAAATTTCTATCTTCCTGAATAACTCCTGAAAAATTTTCAACTCCCATTCCTTCAATTCCTCCCTTTTTAATATTTAGGTGGGGAAGAGCTAGTGTTTAATTTTCACTTCATTACAATGCATTTTTATATCGGGCCGAAGATTTCAATTAAATACACAAGTTCCTGTGAAATATAATTTCTATCCAGTCTAGCTGAGCTACTGTACCTTGGAGAATATATAAATGTTGTCCTTCTGGTCCAAATATTTTCATAAATTTCTTCATAAATCCTCCCTCTCATCATATTTTCCCATCTACGTCTCCCCGATACATCTGCACTACTGCAAATCAAGTTCTTTTTGGTGTAATATAAATACATGCCTGCATAATCCTCTTCTCTTGCCAACAGGCCCTTACTATCACAATGTACCATTGTCTTTTTACCCTCTTCTGTCACTACTGGAGTCTCTCTAACAATCAGTATTCTTACTCCCCTTTTCCTTTGTCCCAGATATTCTGATGAATATCCATCTTCTAATCCATTGTGTCAAATTCACTTGCTTATTTCTTTGTAAATGTGTCTCCTGCAGCATTACTGTTTGCATTCTGCATTTCTTAATATAATTCAATACCCTTTCCTTTTTTGCCTATACATATAAGGCCATTTACATTCCAAGATGCTATGAAATACAGTAGCCATTATAATAAAATATTATTCCCACTTATTACACAGAACAGTTTTTTGAACGTGCATTTCTAACTTTTGTCTTCCATTTACATGTTACGGTTTGGCATGATGATCTTTTAGTTGTTTCTCTTCATTTCCATTTGAACCTATGTCACATTTCTCAAAATGTTTTGCTTTAATGAAAACCCTCAAAATATACTAAACACATTTTCAGAAGACCTCCAACCTCTACTAACTTAGAACAAATACACAAAACTATTTATATTTTAACAGATCAAGTTTAATCTCCCAGACAAGGACAATTGCCCCAAATCCACAGCTGGACCAACAAGGCATAACCTAATTTAAGGTACCCAATATGAAAGCTCATGTTACAGCCTGCGTTCCCACTTACATGGATTGCTGTTTGCTATTTCCTTATCTCCATTTCTATACGAGATGTGAAAAACAGCTTGTATGCTTTCAATAAACCTCATCTTTTAGTCCTAAAACTTGCAGTAGCTATGTTAAATAAAGCTAAATTATGCGTTGTTTTATTAAAAGTGTTAAAGTCTTAAGGCTGCAAGGAGGCTACTATCTCTTATTCACTTCCCATAACTTCAAAGGTTATTTTTCACTGAACTGCTTGTCATTGTATCTTTAAATTTTGCATTTCAATAAGTAAAGAATGCTCAGAACTCTCAAGATTAATTGTTTGCACCTGCAGAAAAACTTGTCCAAGTGTAACAGTAGTCAGCAATGTAATAAAAACAGATTGCAAACGCATGAAGAAATCTTTATAAATTTCATTCGGAACAGAATGTAAAGAATTACCTTGGCTAACTGTCTTCAACTGTAGACTTCTTGTCCATCACTGACAAAATTTGCTGATACAAAACTGAAGGCACATGGAATGACACTTGGAGCTGTTAAACTGCTCCACTATTTTCCCTTCTATCTCAATTATCAACTTCTAAAGTCCACCATTTGATGCCATTACAATAGTCTTATCTGTACTCAGTTTCATCCCACGTGCCTTAAGTTTTGGATTCAATTCACTTAACCTTTATTGAAGTTCTTGCTCAGAGTCTGCCTGTAATGCCACATCATCTGCAAATGACAACTTTGTTGATCTGTCCCCTATGACCTATTTACTAATGTAGTCCTTCACCAGTATGAACAGCAGTGGCTGCACTCTGGTGCACACCAACTCCCACTGCAAATCCTTCTGGGAGACTGAACATTGTTTGTACTCGAGTCAATGGGTCCTTTAACATACTCTGCACAAATTCTACCAAATTTCTGGGATTTTGAACCACTGCAGGACTGCCAAAATTAGCTTTCTTGGGATCCTGTCAATGTTTTCTCTACGTCTACAGATGCCTAGTTGGACACCTTCCTCATCTCTAATTTCTTCTGAACTCTCTCACTGCAAGCATGTCAGTTTTTTTCTGCATCCTGATCTGAATCCGAAATGCTCATCTCCCATTTTACTTTCTTCTACTCTGCATATCTGTTTACCAATCATCCTCTCCAAAATGCAAATGCAATGGGAAAGGAGTTTGATACCTCTGTACTGCCCATAGTTGTGAATGCCCCCTTTGTTCCTGAACACTGGCACATGTATGCTTATTCTCCAGTCATCTGGGATATGCCTTTCCCTTCACACTGCTACGAGTACCTTTTAAGTTTATGGTTACTAGTACTCTGATCAGAATTCTGCCTTATGTGAAAATAACCATCCTCTTGTGAATAAAATAAAGGTGCTAAAACATAGACCCCAGTAAGCTTAACAGTTACTGTTAATACTCTAAAATATTTGGAATTTGGGGAAAAGTCATCAAATCATTACCCAAATGGGGAAAAAACTGCTGCTTTTCTGTATACCTTATTTATTTCCACAGTTAGTTGCTTAAAAGGAAAGATTAGGTATTACAGTGTCTCATAAAGCCAGTACCCAAGTACATAGCACTGTCAGACTGAACAACTTAAACTTAATCTCCACTGCTCTTTTCAAAGGTGTGCAGAAATGTCCTTTAATAACCATGACGAATCTATACCAAATTATTAGACTGGGAAAGGTGTGCAGATACTGTCTTGTCAGTCATTTTATTAGTTAATGTGCGTCTATGGACATTCATCCTAGTTCTGAGTAACTGGCCTGTTTCTCCTATTTAACCTGTCTCCAGACATTTCCTCCATTTGATTACATAAACCATGTTTTTGGAAGTTCATGTAAATGAACCCTATACTTTGAAACCTCTGTTCTGTGAAATTATATTGGAAGTTCAACAAATCATGTGAATGTTTTGCATCTTGAATGGTTGCAGGGTTTTACACCATTCTGGACTATGTTCTATCCTGGTCGAAGTGTACGTTTGACAAGAACATTCTTTAGATTTGGAGGTTGTTTAAATAACAGGAGGATTGCTTGAAGCTGATTTAGAATGAGGTCAGTTTGTCTTGGACGGAATCTGGGAAGGATTTAATAGGATTCCTAAATTTGTTCGTGTACTGTTGAGTTGGATTCTCAGTCAGCTGTCTATAGTAAAGGTGATCATAAAGCTGTCTAATACCTTCAGCAATACAGTCAACACTGTTCTGGGTAACCACTGTAAATCCTTGATGATGTTATGACTGGATTTCAAGTATTTTATTGACATTCTTTCTGAGGGAGAAAGGTTGTAATGGGTCAGTCTCTGTACATTCAGGATTTGACAATTCACATTTTGTCTAAAGCAGTCAGTATAGCTTGAGGAGTGAAAGTGGAAGATATTTTGTACCCATTTCTGGATTCACAGTATCTGTGTTCTACTGTATTTCTGTATAATGAAAGAATTCCCCAAGTCTCAACCTAAGAAAATATTCCTCTAGTTCTCCATAAAACTGTACTCTGTCATGTGGTTTAGTGGGCCAAAATGTAACTCCTCTTGAAAGGACTCCTAGTTCACTGAGAGTCAGTGCGTGGTAAGAAAGATTAACATAAAGATGCCCAGGTGTCAATGGTTCTTGTCCTACAGTGCTGTTAGCCATCTCCTGATTGTTTAACAGAATTGCATGTATTTAGCAAGTTCAGTGTTGCTGATCACCCTCCTGATAATCTCCATAGTATTAATTTTAGACTAGACTCTAGTTCAAGTCCAAGGTACTTCTGATTAAGCTTGTCAATTCCTGTGCTTTTTCCTCTCTCCCAAACATTTCCTTTGGAACACTGGAAAAAGTTGAATTTTCTCTATGAGCTTTATTGTCAAACGAATGAAAAGCGCACTATCCTTATGCTTACTAGCTCATTTTGTTGGATAAACTTAATTATTTCCTCCTTAGCCTGTTCTGCATCCAAAAATGTCTTTGACCTCCAGGAAAAAATATTTTGAAGTCAGCTGGATACATCAGCTTAAATCTAATGCCTCCCTCTTGACATTCCCTGAATGCTGGGATAAATTTGCTTCTCTTCTGCCTAGTGTACAATGAATAATCATTTTCCATAAATAATTTGCTGCCTACAATTTTTTTAAGACTTTTAATTTCTGCCACAGAATAAACTCTTTTTGCTGGTATAATTGCATCTCTACTAATATAGGTCTTGGTTGCTTTCTCATGGCCAGGTTTGGAGCATACACACAATGTGCCCTTTCAATTAATAAATACTACTGTGGAACACTAATCCAGTTGTGTATTTGTACTTTCAAAAATGAATGCAGTGTATTCCTTCGTTTCTCTGGTATAGCAAAAAAATATCAAGTTTTCTCTACATGCTTCGTCTTCTAACTCAGGTATTTTTGAAACAGCTCTTCTTGAAAAGCCTCAAACTCAGTAAATGAATTTTACCCAAATGACAGTTTCAATGGCACTCCTTTTTCTCAGTTTTGCTTTTTGCACTGGGAGACCTGAAAAAAGAAAGTTATGCACTTACTGGTAGGTTTGGATTCAATACTTGCATTTGTTGTGGTTGTTGCTAAAGTTTGTGGCAACCTAAAACTCTTGAGCTTCCCCATAACCATAATGCACCACCCCTAAGTTACCTCAGATCTTGTTTGCTGATTTTACCAGCAAAGACAATATTTACTATGCATAAACAAAGGAGATGTAAGAAAATTGCGTGTTCTCAAAGTAAAAAAGAGAGTACATCTGGAGCCCAATATAAAAGACAGTGATGTTCCTCTAAGAACTCATTCTTTCAGAAGTTCATATATAAATATGGATGGGGGATGGTGGGCGAGAAGTTGAGGAAGAATGAAAATGGACAACATAGATGGAACATTATGTTAAGTACATAATTTCTTTATCTGATTTTTTTCAATTTTCATTCTCTCCTCAACTGATGGGACAGAGTCCCCAGCTACCTAAAATCCTGGGTGGACTCTAAGAGAGGATATTCCCGAGCACAGCTGAAGCAAATGATGCTCTACTCCTGCAGACCAGATCTAATTTACAATGAGTAAGTTATGGGGAGTAGCCCAAGTTGCTGTTGAACGTATGTCATCCATGGACGCTCTGGAAAGTGCAATGCTCAGTTTTTATAAATGAATAAAATGTAGTCAGTTATCCAGCAACTAAAAAAATGTAATTGTGAAGATCTAATAAATGTAACATGTAGTAACCTTTATTAGTAAATTTGAGGAATAAAAATGGCCAGTTAATGGACTGATTGATATTAGATTCTGACGCCATCTTGGGAAGAAAGGATGCATTGGTTCATAATGCAACTCTATCGTTTCCCAAGTAATACCTTTAAGGTCGCACACAGCTGCTGGTTCAAAGGAGAAATGTACAAGTGCCTGCAGTACCAGACTGAGGCGCAATGATAAACCTTAAAAGTGAAGCTCTGTACAACTTATGAGAGGCTACTGAGTAACCCTCAATGTCAACGTGAAAGCAAGATATCGCTGCCAACTCTGCTTTAATGGTAAAGGAACTAGCTCCTTCTTCAAAGTAAAGGCAAAAAATAACTCAGTATGTTATGTATAGGAGCCGAAAAAGTTTCAATACGATTTTGATAAGCCCAGTACGCAAATCTTTTCACTTACTTGAAAAGAATTTACGTGTAGATTTGTGTGAAGACAAATTTATATGCCAGACAGGAAAAGAGAGCGTACATAGCCTAATAGTAGAATTGGAGAATCCAGGCCATCAGCTTGAGGTTTGATACGTCTGGATGGATTCAACCTGTATGGTGAGACAGACTTGTCTGGAGTGGGATCCAAGGTTGGAGGAGTAAGAAAGACTAAAGGAAGTGGAAAAACTAAATCTGTCAAAGCCAGTAAGATGCAATGAGGATGACTTTATTCTTCAATGTGACAGTTTTGTATAGGAATTTGGAAATAAATAGAATTGGTGGATAGGCCTAAGGAAGGCCGTTGGGGGGGGGGGGGTTAACTGTGAAGAACAGCATATTTCGGTGATTCCTGGTCTGGCAGAATTAGGGCCAAGTAGCTGCTGCATTAGTTGTTTTGGGGTAAAGCAAAAAGTTTGCATCAAGGCTGACACCATCAATGAAAAATAATTTCAGATACATTGTTGTTGAAAGACCAGTCATGAGGTAGGAGAATGCACCTACTCAGTTCATGTGCTACACATTGGACTACACACTGAGCAGAGTGGATGAGAGTTGTTGACCACAACTGTTAGCTGAGATATATAAGTATCCTGTTTTTTTTTCGATTATTTATACAGATTATTGTTTCTAACAATTAATATATAGCACTTTTATTGCCTGCTTTTTAGTCTTTGAGTGTATTTTATTGCTATTAACTAATCTGCACAAGTAACTGATTTGTTTGCAGTTAAAAGCATTCTGTATCTTTACATATCTTTATCTGTTTAAAAACTTTAATTTGTGGCTTTCTCTAGTGCTTACTGTCTTGTAGGCTATTGTTTTTAGCTGAAGCCTTTCTTTAACTTGGCTAGATTGTGTTAATTGTCTGCTGGCTAGTGGGGGCTGGTTCTTTTGTGTTTTTGTAAAAAAAAAAAAAAAAGTTGTTCTGGTATTTAAGCCCTAACTTTGATAGGGTTTCTGTCCATACACACTGAGCAGAGTGGATGAGAGTTGTTGACCACAACTGTTAGCTGAGATATACAAGTATCCTGTTTTTTTTAATTATTCATACAGATTATTGTTTCTAACAATTAATATATAGCACTTTTATTGCCTGCTTTTTAGTCTTTGAGTGTATTTTATTGCTATTAACTAATCTGCACAAGTAACTGATTTGTTTGCAGTTAAAAGCATTCTGTATCTTTACAAATCTTTATCTGTTTCAAAACTTTAATTTGTGGCTTTCTCTAGTACTTACTGTCTTGTAGGCTATTGTTTTTGTCCCCACTACCCCTCCCAGTTGGTGTCTTGCTGTTATACTTGGTGGCTTTGCAGTGGCCCGTCCCTACTGTAAATCTGATCTGTGACACACCTCCCAGTCTAGTGTCATTAGCTCATTCTACCCAATACAGAGAGAACATTGGATAAGGCCTTCTGTTTCTCCTTTTTCCCTTTCAAAAAAAAAAAAAGAAAAAAACAAAAAAAAAAAAAAAAAAAAAAAAGACAACTTTTTTGCCTGAATCTCCTTGTGTTCTGACTGTGCTTCTCAAACATTTTGGAAATATAGAGTATATTTCAGAGCATTTATTATAACTGCAATTGCCTTAATATTGCTACAACTCAAGTGCTCTAGGTTGCACTGCATCTGAAGTGTGTGTTTTGGCTGCTTTTCTGTATATATAGACTTCTCTGTTTCTTTAACTAAATAAGCTCTGCAAAGTTGTTTTATTGCATTCCTGCCTGTATTTCTGAGTTTTTTGCACGTTTAAAGTTTGTTTTTGCTTAGTTTAACTGGTAGGCTACACACTCAAGTGCACTAGCCGAATTAAAGCATTTACTGTTTCTGTACCTAATTTCTGCTACTTTGTTAAAAAAAAAAATCCTTGTTTCCTGCCTTTACTGAACTATAATAGTCCAGTCTTCAGGTATTGCTGATCTCTGGGCTGTCATAGTTCCTGTGTTGCCCATATCCTTATTTGGATAGGAGGAAGCTTCTTTGTTCACCAGCGAGAGTGGGGAGCTCTGAGCAGCCTATCTGTCCTTGAGGAGTGGTTCCAGCCCAGTGACTTGTAGCTTATTGGCCGTTTTGGGCAATTTCCTATCTCTTTCTAACCCCCTGCTTTAAAGCCAGCTTTATCGCGCTTTTGCGCTTGTAATTTAAAGTTTGTCCTGTTTGTTGCATTTACCTGTTGAGGCTACATACTCAAGTGCACTAGCCTGTGTTACATATTTATTGCAGTTTCCTGCTGTTTGTTGCAAAAAAGAAAAAAAAAACAAAAAAATGATCCTTGTTTCCCGTCTTTCCTGACCTAGAGTAGTCCATATACAGGCTTTGCTGTATTCTAGACTTTTGGAAAGTTCCTTTGTTGCCCATTTCCTTTCTTGGATAAAGGGAGGCTTCTTTGTTCACCAGTGGCAGTGGGGAAGCTTAGAGCAGCCTATCTATCCCTGGAGGAGTGTTCCCAGTACAAGAATCTGGTAGTCTATTGGCCGTTTTGGGCCAATTTCTAGCTCTTTCAAGTCCCCCTGTATAAAACCCGCTTTGGCGCAGCTTTGTGCGATTTTGTGCACAGCGCAGCATTGGGCAGCTCCGCTTAATTGGGTTTAAACCATTCTCAGCTCCACAAAGTCTGCTCTTCACTTTTTCCCTTAGAACTGATCTAGTTCTCATAATAAACACCCTATTCCTACTCTAAAGCCTGGCACTTGGTCACTAAAGCAATTATATAAGTCAGCATTAAAAAATTAAAAGCACTACACCCTCACAAACTCCCCTTGAGTACCTTGTTCCCCATTGGCCCTTGTTTTTCAATTATAAAGGAATTTCCAATACTATTCTAGCATGTCCAAAGGTCAGTTGTCAATCTCCTCTCCAGTCCAGCTGGTGAATCTGGGAATCTTGAGGCAATGTTACAACTGCCTCATGTACACAGACAACCCTCTCCTCCTCCCAACAAATTCCGACACATGTGAGAGATGCAACCATATAGACAAACTGGAGGCTAAGCTCTCTCAACTCAGTAATGGTGTAACCAGTCAGGAGGAGAAGGAAACCACACTCACTACAATTCCAGTCTCGCATAGACCTATCACGACAGCAAACCAAACACAAACACACAAAAACATATTCGGAGGCTCTAAATAAAAATCTGCCTAAGCAGCAGAGACCTCCAAAGCAGAAATCCAAGCAACCGCTACCCCAAAACAAAACACGTGCAACACATAACTCACAAAGCCAGTGTGCCGAACAGTCACAGCCCTTAAGCCTAAACAACACACCTGATACACTTGTAATAGGGGACTATCGTCAGGCACACTGACATCCTGCTCACCGGGCTGAACAAGAAGGTCACGGTGAGCTGCCTGTCGGGCGCTAGGATCCGCCACATAACACAAGCACTCAGGTCACTCCAAGGCAAGTACAAATATGACTCAGTCATTGTCCATGCTGGTGTGAATGACCTGAGACGTACCTCCCTGGACTACATGAAAAGAGACCTAGAGGAGCTCTCTGACCATGTAGCCCAGGCCAGTATGACCCTGACCTTGAGTAGCATCTTACCCTCACCAAGAATGATGCCACGATATGAAGACAGGATGATCAATTTCAACAATTGGCTTAAGTATTGGTGTCATTCAAAGGGGATCCAATGCCTGTCAGCCTGGGATGACATGCTCGACAAGCCACGATGCTTCGCTAGGGACGGCTTACACCTGTCACCCCTGGGCTTTCGGATACTGGCAAAGGCTCTTGCCACCCCCATAGTGCCTTTTTTAGGCAAGGCTCAAAAGACAAAACCACCTCCATAGGTATCACAAGGGATAAGAAACTAAGAGTAATACTATTCAACGCCAGAAGTCTAAACCTCAAGATGCACGCACTCAAAACTCTCCTTAGCATGGAGAACATCCATACCTGTGCAGTAACAGAAACCTGGTTCAAGGCTCCCGAGAGCACCCCAGCACTACCCAGGTTATACCTCATACCATGCTTTTCGGCCCCAAAACTTGGACCGAACCACAAAAGGAGGGGGAGTATCAATATTCGTCAAAGATACCCACACCTCCAGGTTGGTGGCACAGCACGAAGCATCAGAGACTATCCATGTGCAACTAACAGTGGGTAAAACTGCCTTCCAGTTTATAGCCAGCTACAGACCACCCTCCCAAACCCAGGAACCCCACTCGGCCTTCCTGAGAACACTGGAAAATATGAAGGTCTCTCCAAACATCATTATATTGGGCAACTTCAACTACCCAAACATAGACTGGGAGCATTATTCTAGCTCCAACACCCTAGCCCAAAGGTTCCTAGATTTTATAAACTCAAATGCTATGGAACAACTTGTTACCACTCCCACAAGAGGGAAAAACATACTGGACCTGATCATCACCAACATGGGGGCTCTATGCTCCAGACCAGAAGTGTATCCCTCACTGGTAAGATCAGACCATAAACTAATCTCACTGGATATTCACATCCCGACCCCATCCCCTGCCCAGAAAACCACAGTGAAAAACTTCTCTAAAGCAAATTTCACACTCCTCAAAACCAAGGTGGAATCCTTCAAAGCCCCCAGGCCTGTGGGAAATACGGCCCAGACCGCAGAATCCTTTATAAACGCATTCTATGAACACCTTCAGGAATGCATGGATCATGCAATCCCAAATAAAACCAAGACCCAATCCTCCAAAGGCAGGCGTCCTGTCTGGTGGACCCCAGCCATAAACAAACTATACAATAGAAGGAGGAAGCTACTACATGATAGAGCAAAATTCCAAAAAGGGAAAGCATCTCTGATCAGTATTAGCAAAAAACTACAGGCACTCATAAAATCATCTAAGGCCAGCTTCGAGAGAAAAATTGCACAGGACACTAAGGATAATCACAAGGCTTTCTTTAGTTATGTTAGGAACCTGGGTGGGAATTCCCAGATATGCTCAGAATTAGTCCAAAATGACAAAAAATACACCGAACCCACAGACATTGCCAACATCCTAGCTGACAGGTTCAGCACAAACTTCTCCTCTCCCCTCCCCACCAAATGGGCAAATATCTATCCCAGCAGAATGCTGCCCCCCCCCCCGACATCTCAGATGCTCAAGTAAGAGCCGCCCTTCTCCAAAGCAAAAAACACAGCATCAATGGGACGAGACGGTGTCCCGGGCTGCGTCCTACATGAACTCCAAGAAGAGCTAAACCCAAACATAAAACTACTGTTCAATCTCAGCCTTACTACAGGATATGTACCCAAAGAGTGGCGTACAGCAACAGTGGTCCCTCTCCACAAAGGTGGTGCCTCAACGGATCCTGGAAACTATCGCCCCATAAGCCTGACTAGCTTGGTCTGCAAAGCTATGGAAAGGATTATCATGGACCTCATAAATAAAGATATTGGGGACCTACAGACACTGGATCCTACCCAGTTCCTCTTTGTTAAGGGCAGATCCTGCCTCTTAAACCTGGTCGATTTCTTTGAAACAGTCACCAAGACCATTGACGAGGGGAAGGTGGTCCACATAGCCTACCTGGACCTCGCAAAAGCCTTTGATACAATACCCCACTTGGGCATTATAGATAAGCTCACCAGCTTAAATATAAACCCCTATGTCACTAGATGGGTTGCAAACTGGCTCAAGGACAGAACCCACATGGTTAGAATTGCTGGAGCCATGTCAGACTCCCAACCAGCTATAAGTGGAGTCCCACAAGGCTCAGTCCTGGGACCTCTCTTGTTCGGTATATATTTCACGGAGGTACAGGCCAACATGGAAGGACTGTGGCTGACCAAGTTTGCAGATGACTGCAAACTAGGCGCCATAATCGACTCTCCAGCCGACACAAGCATCCTACAAAAGGGCCTCATAGAAACAGACAACTGGTGCCAGAGCCTTGGCCTCAAGCTAAACGCCAAAAAGTGTATAGTCATCCCTTTTGGCAAAAACAAAGTGCCCACAAATTACCACATAGGTGGTAATCCATTAAGTATGGAAGAAGTAATTAGGGATCTGGGGACCCAAGTTGATAGCAATCTCTAATTTGAAAACCACATGGCCAAAGTGGTTAGAAAAACATTTTATATAGCCCACCTAATCATGACAGGATTCACATCTAGATCAGGGGAGGTCATCGTGCCTCTTTACTCATCCCTCATCAGGCCCATAATTGAGTACAATGCCCCTTTTGGAATGTGCCTTACCAGACATCTGCAGCAACTGGAAAGACCCCAAAAGTACCTCACCAAGAGGATCAAAGGGCTCAAACAGATGCCATATGCTGCCCGGTTAAAGAAACTCCAGCTCTACTCAGTGGCATACCGCCTGCTCAGAGGCGATCTGTGCCTGACGTATAAAGCAATGTCCAACCCGGAATTAATGGACATGCTGCACCTCAAAAAATCCAAATCCCATCGAGCTACACGCTTGAGAGACTTGAACCTCAGCACTGAAATAAATAGGACATGCTTGAGGGACAGATTCATAACCCAGAGGCTCCCTTCACTCTGGAATAAAATCCCAGTCCAAGTTAGGCAGAGTCCCTCATTGACTCTCTTCAAGAGGAATCTTGATGAATGGATGGGAGATCGTAGGTTTACCCTGGGTATCACTTCTGTGTCACTGTTAGACAGAGGCACAGTATACTAACCTCAAAAAAGGGCATAGCAAAATTCATTTAAAATGGGTGGCGAAAGCCAAACACACTCTGGCTAGGCTTATAAATGCCCTAGGGCAGATAGCCTAGTATGAACCTATGAACCTATAAGGTGGTTGGATGAGATCGCCAATTGCCACACTCTAAGGGTTTCTCGACCCCAGGGATAGGATGTCGTCCCTCCTAGTTTGATGACGTACCAAACTACTGTCATGTGGTTAGTCTGAACTGCAGTTGTTGGAAAAGAAAAAACATCTTGGAGGGCCTGCTACAATAAAAGCAGGCTTCTCATTTCTTGAACACTAGTATGCAGATTGGCCTCTTCAGGGGTCTGCTAAGAAAAGCAGGTTTGCAAACTCGGATGTATAGGAGCTGAATAAATCCTGGATGGCAACTGAATAGATAGTGAGAAGCTTTCAAACAAAACAGAGGACTACAAAAAGCACACCTTTTTTAAAATTATAGCACATCCTGGAGTTGTATGGAGCATCTTCATAAAACTTATGAAGCAGCAGCAGGATGGAGTGGGACTAAAGTATCCAAAATTTAGGCTGCTTATATTAAGATTTAGAAAGATTGGTTATCCTAAAGAGGTGGACAACCTGGGTGATGGGTAAGGATGCCAATAGCATCTATCAAAAAGGAATATATAGAATCCTAATTTTGCAAGTTCTTTCTTTTTTATATACATACTGCTATCACCTGAAGAGGAAAAAGAAAATATTTTGATTTCATTTGTACCTAGGGTCCTGCTCTCATTTGTCAGCTGTATGTGAAGGAAATTTCAGCCAAAGCTCTAAACAAGGAGTTGTCATCAAAGCGTGGCAATGAGAACAAAGACGTCTTCGGGAGTAATCAGAAGTACGGTAGAATTCAAAGGATGAGGAAATAGTTGGCTGCAGAAGAACTTAAATAGACTTGTGGAGTTTTGGGATGAATTAGAAATTATTTAATGAATCTCTACGAAGAAAGGATGAGGGAAGTCTTGGTTGGTCCATGAGCTACCCCAGTCGCATGCACACATCTCTTAATGGAAATACCTGGATCACTGGACAGAAAAATACCTTAAGAAGTTCCATAGACACGAACTTAGGAAAGTTATGCCTTACAATCTTGTAAGGCCTAGGAAAGAAGAGAGAGCTTTTAACACTTCAGCATGGTAGTATGTAAGGTGAACTCACATAAACCAAAAATTATATTAAACATAATAAAGACAGAGAAGACAGTGGAGTAGAGAATCTATTAAAATACTGAAATGGGTCACTGCCTCAGTGCTCAGTGACCACTGCACTCAAAAACAAAAGGGGGGGGGGGGGAGGCAGCTCTGTACAAGAAAAACAAGGAATCTTTACTTCCTTCGAGAGATGACTGAACAGAGGGGTCGGAAAGAACTCTCTTGAGTCAGCATTCTCCGAGGGACAGGTTTCGATCCTGAACTCTAGCATGTTGGTGAAAGGAGGATTCCATGATCAATATCCCCAAAAGGACAGAACAGATCCAGGAGACTAGGAAAGTACAGTTGTGTATGCTTATGCTTACCATAAATGTAGATGTTCGAGTGTAGGCACTGTTGTAGTCATCACATTTGGGTTATCCCTGCCAGGTTAGCCCTCGGCCGGCCATAATACCAAAGACTTAGCATTTCTGCGTCAGTTGCTGTCACTTGAGGGCAGTTGTCAGGTAGTCAGTAGCATAAAGTAAGGCAGCCGATGCCATTACATCAGTTTTTCATGACCTAACCTGTCAGGAGCCCCCAAGTAGGAGTCCAGGTTCGAGTGGAAGAAACCCCACCAGTGGAAAATAAATACCAATAAGTCCCTTGTAAGGAAAGGAGAACAACAAGTTAGAAAGGTAATAAAAGGAAAAAAAGAAGAAAGGGGTTTGGAGGGAAGGAAACCAGGACTGCAACAGTGAACACACTCGAACATCTACATTTATGGTAAGTGCACACAACTGTATTATTTTCTTCATGTTTCACTGTTGCAGTCATCACATTTAGGGTGATTCCCAAAGCTGAGGAAAGGGTGGAGGCAGTCAATGAAACTAGGGGCTGGCTAGGATGCCCATCAAGACTGCATAGGCAAACCCTGCCCTGGATTTGGAGAAAAGGGGCAGGTGGCAATAGATTGGTAAAAGTGTGAAGAGATGTCCAGGTGGCAGCCTCCAGGATGTCCCTGGTGGGGACTCCTCTGAGGAAAGCTGCAGAGGTGGAGGCTGCTCTGGTGGAGTGTGTCCTAACCCCCTGGGGGGAGGCTTTCCATGCTGTTTGCAGCAGAAATGGATGCAGTCTGCTATCCATTTGGAAATGGTTTGTTTGGAGATGGCTTTGCCTTCTGCCCGTGTAGCAAAGCTAACCAGCAATTGATCAGACTTTCTGAAGGATTTAGTCCTGTCTAGATAGAATCTGAGCTGTCTGTACACATCTAGAGTGTGAAGAATCCTTCCCCCCTTGTTCTGGTGATTAGGAAATAAGGTGGGAAAATGAATGGATTGGTCGAGAGCCACACTGGACACCACCTTAGGCATGAAGGATGGATTAGTTCTGAGGGATACCCTGTCTGCATGAAAGATGATGAAGGGTTCCACAGCCATGAGTGCCTGCAGCTCAGAGACTCTTCTGGCTGAAGTGATGGCCAGAAGAAATGCGGTCTTCCAGGATGGTAATTTTAGCTGTGCAGAAGAAGCTGGTTTGAAAAGGGGCAGGGTGAGCTTTTCCAATACAAAATGAAGGTCCCAAGCTGGTGTTGGTGCCCTTCTGGGTGGTCTCAAGTTGCTAGCCCCTCTAGAAGCAGTTTGATCAAAGGGTGTGAGAAAAGAGGCTGCTCAGTGGGAAAATGAGCAGAAATAGCAGAGGCATGAATTTTTATAGAGGAGAAAGAGAAGCCACTGTGTAATAGGTCAGCTAAGTAATCCAGGATGTGAGGAAGGGAGGGCTGTGCAGTATTGACTCCCTTAGCCAGGATCCAGGTGCAGAACCTTTTCCATTTATCAGCATAAGATTTTCTGGTGCAAGGACGTCTGGCCTCACGGATAACATCCAGAACCGGTTTACTGAGGGTGGAAAACTGGTTCAGGGTTAGGGAACAAGCCAAGCTGCCAAACTGAGTGTCTGCAATTGTGGATGCATGAATTCCCCTTCCCTCTGGGTCAAGAGGTTTGGAATCTGAGGAAGATGCCATGGGGGTAAGCGAGGACAGGCTGCGCAGCAAGTGGTACCAGTGCTGCCAGGGCCAGTATGGAGCTATAACAATGGTCCTTGTTTTTCCTCCCATACTTTGGGCAGTACCCTGGGGATGACAGGTAGGGGAGGAAAGGCATAGACCGATAGATTGACCCAGGGGCAGGACAGGGCATCCACTTTCCAAGCCATGCAGTGATGCTCCCTGGTGCAGAATTTGCTGAGCTGATGGTTGGTGTGGGAGGCAAAGAGGATGACCTTCGGGGTTTCCCATTTCTGAGTTACTAGGGTGAAGGTACTTCTGCTGAGTTGCCACTTGTGTGGGTCCAGAAGATTTCTGCTTAACTGGTCTGCCAGAGAGTTGAGAGGGCCTGGTAAGAATTGTGCTAACAGGTGTAGTTGCATGGCAGAGGCTGTGCGCCTAAAGGTGATGGCTATCCTGCACAGAGGGTAGGAGTGAGTCCCTCCCTGCTTGTTGATGCACCACATCACAGTGGTGTTGTCTGTTTTGATCAGGAGGGTCCCTGGAAAGAGAACGGGCTTGAAAGCTATCAAGGCGTGCTGCACAGCCATCATCTCTTTTTGACTGATGTGCAGAGGGATTTGCTGTGGGCTCCATTGGCCCTGTATCCACCTGCCATCCAAGTGTGCACCCCAAGCATAGTCTGATGCGTCTGTGGTGAGGGTCTGGATGGCGGGGGGGTATCATTCCCTTGTTATGGGAGCATGCTGTTGCCCACCAAAGAAAATATTTTCTGAGGCAAGGAATTATAGGTAGAAGAGTTTCCAGGCCTTGAGAGTGTTGGCACCAAAGGCTCTTTAGGTACCACTGAAGTTTCCTCATATGCAGTCTGGCATATAGAATGAGTAGTATGCAAGATGCCATGAACCCCAGAGCTTGCAGGATCTTCCTTGCAGTTAGATGGGGCCTGGTGGCTAGTTGAGAGAATTAGGCTGTCAGGAAAATTTGTTTCTCTGGAGTAAGGTACGCCATCTGGGAAAGCTGTTTCCAGACCTGCTCCCAGGAAGATTATCCTTTGGGTGGGCACCTGTTTGGATTTCTTTTTGTTGACTGTGTACCCTAGGGAGGTTAGTAGGGGCTTTACAAAGGCCAGGTGCTTCAGCAGCTTCCTCTGGTTGTCTGGGTGAATAAGGCTGTCATCTAAGTATGGGTAAATATGACTATTTCTTTGTCTGCAAAAGGCAGCAGCCGAAGCCATACATTTTGTGAAAACTCTGGGAGCAGTAGATAAGCCAAAGGGAAGTGCAGAGAACTGAAAGTGTTGAGATCCTGCACTGAAGCGTATGCATTTCCTGCATGATTCCCTGATAAGAATGTGTTGGGAAACCTCTTTTAGATCTAGGGTGGCTAGCCAAGCATCCTTGGACAGCATGGGTAGCAGCTGCTGGAGGGTGACCATTTTGAATTTTGGTATCACCAGGAAGGTGTTTAGAATGGATAGATCGAGGATGGGATGCTAGGGGCCCCCTTTTCTGGGCACCATAAAAAGTCTGGAGTAGAAACATTGGCCTGTCTGCAAGAATGTGCTCTACTGCCCTCATAGAGAGCAGGGAAAGGATTTGCTTTTGAGCCTCTGCCCACTGATTTGGTGGTACATCTGGGAACCCTACTGTGGTTGGAAGGGTGTGGAAGAAAAATTTGTAGCCCTGAGGCACAATGTTCAGAACCCAGTGGTCCTTGATAATGGTGGCCCAGGTACTTAAGTGAAAGGAGAGTTTTCCTCCTAGGGGTAAGTGAAGGTGGGAAGCGGGAAGGGGTGGAGAAGGTGAGACATTGTGAGTTCTTACCATAAGGGGGTGGCTTAGAACTCCCTGCTTTTGAAGTGGAGGTAGTTCACTGCTTAGATCTCTGCATTCCCTGGGGCTGCTGTCTGGAGGGTCTGCTTCCATGGGGCCTAGGCTGGGCCGGTTTATTGGGAGCAGGAAAGGACCAGTGCTTGGAGGGACAATGCCTGCTGACCCTAGGGGGCTATACCTGCAAGAAATCCTTAACTGTTTGCATAGATTTTGCTTTTTCTTCCATCTTTTTTTAAGACCTCTTCTGACGTAGTGCCAAATAAATTATCTTTGTGCAAAGGGGCATACAACAATTTAGATTTGACATGATCTGGCAGGGGCTGTTCCGTAAGCCATGCATGCCTTCTAATGACAAATCCCGTGACTGCTGCCCTGCAAGAAGCTTCTAGGGCATCAAAACCACAGTGCAAGGTGCGTTTATTTACTTGACTTGCAGAATGCATTAACTCTTGTAAATCTTTAGATTCTGTCCAAGCAGGAAAGGAAGACATTTTTTGTTTAAGGAGTTCCAAGGTATGTTGCTGAAATTTCGGCATATGGAAATGGCAATTTAGTGCCCTGATAGCAAGAGCAGCTGAGGTGTATACTTTCTTACCCCATCTGTCCAATGCTCGGGAATCCCTCTCTGAAGGGGTGGGATTCTTAGATGAGGCTGCTTTAATCCCTTCTGGCCTATAAGAAATGACCTCAGGGTCAGCTGTAGGCTTTTTAGAAAGATATTTGTGTGAGTCAGGGACTCTCTAGGACCTGCCTGGTTTCCTGGGAGCAGGGGGAAGGGCATCAGGAGTTAAGCTGGATTTGAGGAAATCATCCTCCACAACATCCAGGATTGGGAGGATGGCCAAGGGTCTGCGTTCTGGGAGATCTAGGAATTCCCTGAGTCTCTTTTCAGACTGAGGGTAGTTCTGACTCTCCCATTGGAAATGGTCCCTTAAGGTATGCACGGTTTCCCCAAAGGAAAAATCCTCCGGGGGGTGAGGCTAAAGGAATGGAATCCTCTGCATCAGAATCATCATAAGTTCATAGGTAAGTACTAGGCTATTGGCTCTAGGGCCTATATAAGCCTAGCCAAAAAGGTACCTGGCTTTCACCACCCAAGAAAATTGTGTGCGTGTGGAGAGGGGTTGCATGTCTTCATATTCAGTTGCATCAGACTCATCTGGCTCTTGTTCAGACAAAACTACAGGGGACAGATCTCTCTCCCTTTTGGAGGGGGTAGCTAGGCTTCCCCTCATCAGCATGATAAGGTCTTCTGCCATTTTAAGTATTTGTAACTGAGGCAAGGTAGCAGCCACCTGAGAGTGGGTCGTGGGTTTCTTGGGTGTGGTTTGTACCCTGGGCATAAGAAACTCAGTAGTTTTAGAAAGAACGGTAGTCACAAAAGAAGACGTCAGTTTGTGTCGAGATTTGGTAGTGTGAAGGACTTCCTCGGAAGCCGGTGCCTGCTCAGCGGCTACTGACCCATTCAAGGTTGAGATGACCGCAGGATCCTTGGTCGAAGGGTTTTGCGGCATACCGGACTCTGAAAGGGTCTCGGCAGCGGCCTATGAAATAACAGAAGTGGGCATCAGGGGCTGTGAAACCGCCTCACTGAGTACCGGAGAACTATTAGCTTAACAGAAGCGTCGTCGGTAGGTTTGGACCTGTGCGGTCTGTGTCTGTCTTTATCTTTACATTTTTTCTGGAAGATCTGTTGTCAGATGGCTTACCGAAGCCATATCAGAATTCAAGGACTGTAAACAAAATATCTGGCTACAATAAGGGCCCGACGATGGATAGTTCTGGAACAAAGCACAGAAGCGACAACGAGGGACGTCGTGGTCTGGGCCTAAAAATGTGATGCAGTAAGAGTGGAAGTCTCAGTGTGGTATTAGTTTTCCACAGGTGAGACAATTAACTTTTTCTGACATTGGTTAGTGCAAGAAAAAAAGGATCCTCAATGGGGTACTTAGCTTTAGAAGACTTCAACTTCAATTTGGTAGACGAAAACTGAGGTAGCAGCTGATCAGCACTCCTGTGAACTGCTTCTGCTTTGGTCTCCACGGCAAGAAAGACTGATGTAATGGCGTTGGCTGCCTTACTTTATACTACTGATGACCTGACTTCAGTCTTCAAGCAACAGCAAGAGATGCAGAACTACTAAGTCTCTGGTGTTCGGGCCGACCGAGGGCTACCCTGGCAGGGATAACCCAAATGTGATGACTGCAACAGTAAAACACGAAGAACATCCAATTTATTCAATGACCCAGCGTCCCGGACTCACTGAGAGGAAACAAGAGTCAAAGCTGTGCAAGGGAACACAATACTGTATGAGATGTTATCATCCAAGGCAGTCTCGTGTCCAAAAGTCAGAAGGGAAGCCCAGTCTCGGACAACAAATACATGCAGCCATAACAGAACGATACCGATCAGACTTCCATGTGGATACAAGATACGGACAGATAGGAAAACACAAATTCCACCAATGAAGGATCAGAAATTTAGTGTGAAAACCCTAGCACAGAGGCCAGATGTTCAGATTTCTTCAATTCTGCCAGCATGCTTCCCAAAAGGGAGAAAGGATGCTATAACTTTTCCTATTTTTTTTAGATCAGGAATAAACTTCACACAAAAGGAAACAAAAGTCCACCATCATAGACAGAGTTGAACATTACTCAACATTAGAGAGCTCAAAAAAAGCCAGAGCACTAGAGCCCAGGCAAAAGGCTATTCCTATAATACACTAGTTCTGACAGTGGTACTACTGGATTCTATGGATATCTTGGATCCGAAGTAGTCTGCATTTTTCAAACAATTCTGGATCTGATGGACACAGATCCAAGTATCGTTTTAAAATGAAGAGATGGAACTGAAGGTTATGGTAGTGAGATCATCGGATCCTACAGATGCCTCGGATCTGAAGAAATCTGCATTTTGCAAATAGTTCTGGATCTGATGACCATGTATCAAAGTACTGTTTAAAACCCAAGTGGTGGAGCTGAAAGTTACTGTAGTGGAATCGTTGTATCCTATGGATGCCTCAGATCCACAGTAGTCTGCATTTTTTAAACAGTTCCAGATCTGAAGGGCATGGATCAGAGTATTGTTTAAAAAACAAAAAAATAAAGCTGAGGGTTACAGTAATGGAGTAGTCAGATCCTATGGATGCCTCGGATCCAAAGTAGTCTGCCTTTTTCAATAGTTCCGGATCCAAAGGCCACGGATCCAACTAATGCTTAAAAATTAGAAGTTATGTCCTTACCATAACTTGGCATCTATGCTGTCCACTTTCATTCTTCCTCACCTCAGTTTACAGATCCAATAGTGAGAAAGAATGAAAAGGACAGCATCAGATTTAGAAGTGCGAATGCCTCCAGAAAGACAGACTCGTCCGAGGAAGGCTTTTGGGCTGACCCCCCCCCCCTAATACAAAGCATTTCCATAATGTCTCCAAAGGAGACGTCTTCGGGGGGTGACATGGGGGAACCTTCCCCCCTTCCTTCAAGTCCGTGTCTTCTGCGAGGGACTCGGGTGAGTCCAAGTGCCTCCTCTCGCACTTACGTTTGTGAGGGACCTCCTCTGGTTGGCTGTCCAAGGAGGGCTCACCAACAATGTCCTGTTCCTCCATGGGAACCATCTGGGACGTAGGCGCAGGCTGTCCCTGTGGCCGGATGATGGAAGACAGGCCCGTCAGAGGGAATGACGTGTGGATCCATGGACCAGAGCCTGGGACCTCGAATCCCTTGAAAGAACCCTCTCCACAACGTCAAATGCCGAGGGTGAGCTGCTCTCCCTAGGATCCAAAAGCAGTCCCCTCAGATCCGGCACATGGATCGGCGCCGGAGATGACCCGATCGGATCTGAAAGGGCAGTGCGATTCAACCTCAACGGAGCCGAAGGCACACTAACCCCTCTGGATCCGACGCTCATCTCACGGCCCCGAGAGCTCGGATCTGAAAAGGGATCCGACAAACTCGAAGGTACTGTCAGAGCCAAGTAGGGAACACTGTCGGCGCCGACACCACCCCGGTTCTGAAGCTACTCGGATTCGACAGATCCGAACCCTGGTAGCAGGGTGGAGAAGGAGCAATGGGGGTGAAAAGGGGGGTTGAGCTCCCCCCCAGAGGGCGGGGGGGCAAGAGCTCTCCCATCTGCAGCGGGGCCTGAAGAAATCGACGCATCATCCGATCCATATCCGCGTCAGATAAACTTCTAGTGGACCTGGATGAGGCTGCCGAGGCTGGCTGGGAAGGCCGCGTGGACGACCTCGAAGGTGACCAGGTCTCCTCCTCTGGCTCCGGGGAGAAACGTGGAGATCGAAGCCTGGAGGGGGAAGACCCGGAGACCTTAAGAGAGGAGGCTAGCTGCTTAGATGGCGAGGCTGAGGGAGCTGAATCGGCCCACCTCTTGTGGCTATGATGCCTGTCTCTTTCCTGCTCTTTATCCTTCCTGTCCTTTTTCCCTTTCCTCCTGAGCCGAAACGGGAGTTTGAATCCCGGCCAGGGGAGCAGGAACGGTCAGTGGGACAGCCACACCCACAGCTTGCACCACGGAGGGGGAGGAGGACGAAGCTCAATCCGGGGGCAAAAGGCCCGCAAGGACTAGCTTAGTCCGCCTATCCCTCAAAGCCCTGGGGTTGAAGGCTGCACAAATAGTGCAGCCTGAAGAAAGATGGTCTACACCCAGGCAAATAACGCACAGAGTGTGGCCATCCACTGGGGAGAGCTTATGACCCCACTCGGAGCATTTTGAAAAAAATAGCTTTTGGGGCCTCGGACATATTAACAAGATTAGGCACACACCTTCACACACAGACAGAAGGGAGGAGGATTTTTAAATTTACACCAACTAAGAACTAAAGATAAACTACCCAGATAGGAGAGAAGGGGTGTCACACACACTCAGAAAAAAGTGAATTTAAGGGAAAAAAGTTAAATAATCTACACAACTCACAAAACCCAACGCTAGGCGCTCATTCTCAGATGCTTCAAGAAGCCGCAGCAAACGAGATCTGAGAGTTAGAGGGAGGTAAGCAGGGCATTATGGGTAGGGGAAGAGCGTGGAGCTCGGATCTTTTGCTAGGAAAGCTGCCGGCTCGGATCCGATACCCACAGGTTGCTGATCAAATGTAGTTAACTACTTCAGATACAAGGATAGCAGCCTTTAGGCAGTCTGCATACAACATGCTACTTTTGCCCTACATTCTTTTAGTGAGGAATCTCTGTGGACCTTCCAACTGCTGGATATGCTCAGTTAGATATATATACCAAAAGGGCAATGTACTCAATGACAGATCTGATGAATGCAAATGATTGCTGAAAAGTAAGCCTGTGTGTCTGGCAGTTTAAGACTATGAAAGACAGAGAAGGAAAATTGTAAACCTTTTTCCCACATTTGTCAAGTATCCTAATCACTGTCACGGAGAACAGGTATTCGGAATTGAGCTGGAGCAAATCTCTCGCTAGAATACAGAGTCACCTCAGCTCTATTACCTAGAGGAATCATATAAAGGAATTTAAGAGGATCTTTATCCCTACAGAAATAGTTTGGCTTCCTTGGGGTGGAAGCCTGGCTCTACAGATGCACTGGTGAACACACCATTCAGGACATCCATGACTGGAGGAACAAGTAGTTCTCAATGCTCAGGAAGGTCTACAAATCCCTATATATATGAGCTGGGAATCTAAATATTCCTTAGCCTCCCATGGGAACAAACTCCATTTTATTAAGTGTGTCCACAAAGCAGGCATACTCTGGTAAAAGAAGTAAAGGATAAGGTGTTTGATTCATATGCATTAGCAAAGTGGAATCTAGCCATGAAAGCCAGTTATTTTGCTTCAACGTTACTGCAATCAAAATCCTGAACGGGGGATTCTGCCTTTTTTTTTTTTTTTAAGGAAAAGGCCCTGAATAATTTGCATATATCCAGTACTGTCTGTCTGAATTTCAGAAAAGACAAAATCCTGAGCCATTTGGATAAGTTAGTCAGCAGATGCCTTGGAGGAAGGAACAGAGGCACCACTAAATTTAGGCTATGGCAAGCTGTCTGGCACCAGTTCGGTCCTCAGTGCCTTGTGACTCTTGGCTTAGGATAAAACCATTCTTGAGGCCACAGGTCATGGGCAGGAGGCTAAAACCTCAAATATGTTCTCCAGAAAACTCCTCATGGACAAATACCCTGGGGATACTGCCCTCCCCTTTGGTATTAAGAATTCAAGGCACTTACAATGATGGGCCCTAGGTATTATGAAGTATGGCAGTATCATCAACCTGGGAGGGCATATCAGAAGCTGAAAGTAGGATGGCCTGCAAAGCTGTAGCATCAGAAGCCTCTTCTAAAACTGACTACAAGGGCAGGGGCTTGCAAAAGCATCATTCTACACCCAAAAATCACTGGAACAAGGGAAACCAAAGTTGTCTGCCAGCATGTTCCCGATCCCCTGGTGCTTCTTCTGCATCTCTTGCCAGAATCTCTCTTTTTTGGTGGAGTTTTCATATTTTTGTAGACGTCTCCATAAGCATGCACATATAGAGTTTATTATTGTCATGTGAATGCTTATATCTGGTTAACACTAGGTTGTACAGTTTTCAAGATATGAACATTTGTTTAGGAAAGTTTAGAAAAAATATAATTTGGGGATTGAGCTTTTACAGAAGGGCATAATGGTTAAAGTCTTCACCTCCAATGCACAAGGTACAAAGTTCGATCCTAACCTTCGACCAATGCCCGTTTGGAGTTTGCATGTTTTCCCTGTGTCTCTGTGGGGTCCTTCACAGCTTTGAAAAAACCTGCTGAGTATTTCCATCTCAAACTCAACAATGAATGGAGCTGTGGACAGCAGCACCAACTCTACACGCTGCCCTGTAAGGGGAACAGTTGTATGGACAAACCGCTCTGGGCATCTATTGTGGGTGTGCAGTATCCTCAAGACAGGAGAGCATGGATCACAGACTGTGAGTCGTGGCAGGGCTAGACACTCAACTGTGTAAAATATGGCTCTAGGTGATTTGGTCATATTGACTAATCGCTATATGGCCATGGGTATTTGCCAGTGATAAATGGGTTGAGGACTCTACCTACTCCAGGGACCCATGCTAATGGTGGGAGGGGTTATGTGCCCAAAGCCCAGCAGTCTTAGTTCCATAAGCTATTGGCTGGCTGATGTCCGGTTGCCCAGCCTTGGATAGCTCTGTTGAGCGAAAGTTGGATGTGAACCCAATCAATCTGCCAAGCATGAACTACAGATTCCTACACTCAATGTAGGTTCACTGACACGAAGGAGCTAGGAAGTGAATGACATGATGGTATGGAAGAGGCTGGACATCCTGTGTATCCAAGTGAAAAATAAGGAAGGGCAATGCAGCAAAAACACTTGGCTTGGGATTCAGAGTCTACTACTCAGGAGGAGGACAGGCTAGAAATGGTGTGGGAATTGTGGTGAAAGACAAGCTTCAGAAGGCAGTGAGGGATATCATCAGAATTAGTGACAGACTTATGGCAATCAAACTCCAGTGTAATGATAGGGTAGCATTCAACCTTAGTCGATGGATCCACAGCAGGGTTATCATAGTTTGGGAGACAGTGCATTCATATAGCAGATGCAGGACCTACTAGAAAAAGCAGGACAACAGGAATTGGTGTTAATGGGTGAGGTGACTGCACATATCGGGACAAACAGAACAGGATACGAGGACTGCCTGGGTCCACATAAATGGGGCAAGAAGAACAGAGGAGAAGAGGCCATTCTAGACTTCTGTTTGGCAAATGGCTTAATAGTAGCCAAAACGTGGTTCAAAAAGAGAGACAGTCACAAGATAAGGTACAAGAGTGGCCAACATACAACTCAGGTGGACTTCTTCCTAGTAAGGAAAGGGCATCAGCGTAGAATCAGTCATTGCAAAGTCATCCCCAGTGAAACAGTCAGCCCACAGCATAAACAACTGGTTGCCATAATCAGCTACAAGCAATGGTCAGAGAGGGCTTTAAGGCCAAAAAAGACCAGGCTGAAGACAGAGAAGTTGACTGGAGAGAAAGTACAATTCAAGGAATTAGAGTTATAGCACCCGAAGAGGAGGAGGAAATAGGTGGCCTGGAAGAAGAATGGCAGCACCTCAAAATAGCATGTGTGAGAATTACAGAACAGATACGTGGCCGAGCCAGGTACAGAAATAAGGTACATAAGGAAAGGTGGTGGTGAAATGCAGTAGTCCAGGAAGTCCATGAAAGAAAGTGTGAGACAAAAAAGATGGACCAGGCTAGGAAGGAGTACTGGTTGGCTAATAAGGAAGCTAAAAAAGGAGTTGCAATAGGAAATAACAGGACATTAGAGGCAATTTACCATCTCCTGGAAAGTGACTCAGTAGGTGGCACAAAGGAACTATATTAGGTTGAAGACAAAGACAGAAAGATAAAGAAGATAGTGCAACCTGCTCACCAGTCCACAGGACATCAAAGGCAAATAGTAGTACTTCAAACAGCTTCTTAATGAAGAAAATCCCTCAGAAGCTGTACTGCCCCAGACACAGCTTATGATTAGTGAACAGGAGGAATCCACCCTAGACGCAAGAACAGCACTTAATAAAATAAAGTCAGGGAAAGCAGCAGGCTCAGATGAGGTTGCAGCAGATATGATAAAGATGCAGGGTGGGATAGGGGAGAAATTGCTCCTAAGTGTACTCATAGCAGTGTGGAAAGCAAGGCATATCCTAGATGACTAGAGAATAAGTATATTGTGTCAGTGTACAAGAACAAAGAGGACATCCACAACTATGGGCAGTACAGAGTATCAAACTCCTGTCACACTGCAGGAAATGTCTGGAGAGGTTGATTGATAAATGGATAATGAAGAGCAGTAGAAAGTAAGATGAGAGATGAGCAGTTTAGATTCAGATCAGGATGCAGCACAGCAGACGCAATGTTTGCAGTGAGACAGACAGTTGAGAAGAGGCCTGAAATGAGGAAAGAGGTTTTCCTAGACTTGAAAGAAAGCATATGACAAGGTCCCAAGAAAGCTGATTTGGGCACTATTGCAGTGGTTTGAAGTCCCAGAAACACTGGTAGAATTAGTTCAGGCTATGTACAAAGACCCAATGACTCATGTATGAATAGTATTCAGTCTCACAAAGGGTTCCTGACAGGAGTGGGTGTGCTCCAGGGTTCAGCCCTGAACTCACTGCTGTTCATACTGGTGATGGACTACAATAGCAAACAGGTTGGAGGCAAAAAAATCAGCAAAGTTGCTGTATGCAGACGATTTTTCATTACAGGCAGACTCTGAGCAAGAACTTCAGCAAATAATAGGGGAATGGAATGCAAAACTGAAGGCACATGGGATGAAACTTGTACAGATAAGATAGTAGTAATAGCAGCAAATAAGGGAACTTGGATAAAGCTCAGAACTGAGGTAGAAAGGAAGACTGTGTAACTGGTTAATAGCTTGATGAGAAAGGAAGTCTGAATGAAGAGGTCAAAGCTAGAATCAGATGGGGTGCAGCCAACTGGCATAGTGTGTCAGGTGTAGTGAACGAAACAAAAGAATGACAAAGAGGCTGAAAAGTAAGGTGCATAAAACAGTGGTGCGACCAGTGCTACTGTATGGTACAGAAACCTGGGCAGTAAAGGCACAGCAGATGAGAAAGCTAGAGGTGATGGAAATAAATTGCCTGAGTACAGTGGTAGGATGCACACTATGGGACATATGTAGACACAAGGACATAAGAGCAGAAGCCAAACTAGCTCCAATTGCAGAAAGGATCAAATAGAACATATTACAGTGGTTTGAGCACATGTGCAAAAAAGCAGAAGACAATCTGGCAAAGAAGATTTGGAACACACAGGAAGAAGGTAAGAGGAAACAAGGGGGTCCAGCAAAGAGGTGGATAGATTGTGAGAGAGAAGATCTGCGACAGTCAGGCATTGAGTGCCAAAGAAGGCAGGAGGGTGACAGTGAAATTGAGAGAGATGGTGACAGTTAACGTGACAACCTAACCAACCCCACGTAGAAAAATGGGAAAAAGAGGGTCGATGATAGTAATTTGGGGGTTATATGCATTGTAATACATTACTTTATGGAAAAGACCATTTATGCACTGGCTGTTATCACTGTAAAGCATATTTCTTACTAACATTGCTATTTGTACAGTTTTAATAAAAAGAAGTTGCGTCTTACCATAACGTTCCATCTGTGTTGTTGATCTTCATTCATTCATTACTGATGGGTTATCAGTTCCATCCTCGGAACCGAGCCAGCCATATATCAAGCTTGCGGCAGCCAAAAACTCTCAACCCAAGGTCCTACTCAGAATGCTCTGTTCCCTGTTACCTCAGACCGAGTTTGCAAGTTGATAGACAAAAGTAGAGGCTACCTCTGGTCATAACAGACCTACAGTAAAGGAGTATATGAGATCAACCAGGAACATCAGGAGGGGGACAAAGGGTGGGGAGTAATGAATGAACGAAGATCAACAACACAGATGGAACATTATGGTAAGACATAACTTCTTTATCTAATGTTGTTGATCTTCGTTCATTCCTTACTGATGGGACAGAGTCCCCAGCTACCTGTATCCCTGGGTGGCTCTCATGGAAGGACATTCCTGAACACCATGGAGCCAAAAGAAGCTCTACCTCTGGAGGCCAAATCCAATTTGTAATAAAGAATAAAGGTATGAGATTTTGGCCCAAGTCACAGCTGAGCAAATATCATTGAGGGAAGCTTTAGCATGGAAAGCTGCTGACGTTGCCATAAACCTTGTAGAATGTGCTTTCATTCTGAGGCAAGGTGATATCGTTCTTGTTGTAGATAAAGGTAATGCAATTTCTCAACCATGAATCTAACGTAACTTTTGAGACAGGATGACCTAGTCTTGGTCCAGAAAAGGCCAGAAATACTTGGTCCGATTTACGGGGAGATTTTGTTCTGTCCAGATAAAAATAGTTTTTGCCTAGGAACATCCAGGGAGTGCAGGCAATACTCTCCCTTGTTAGAGTGGTTAGGAAAAAATACTGGAAGGTCAACAGACTGGTTGATAGACTGCTCTGACACCACTTTTGGTAAAAAAGAAAGAATTAGTTCTCAGTGATACCCCATCCTTATGGAAGACAAGATAGTGACATTTGATGCATAAGTCTTGAAGTTCTGACAGGCGTCTGGCTGATGTGATTGCAATCAGAAATAAACTTTTCCACAAGAGATATTTTAAATCACATGAAGATGCAGGCTCAAAGGGGGGAGCTGTTAGGGCTTGCAGGACCACGGCCAAATCCCAAGGTTGTACTGATTCTCTAAAAGGAGGTTTTAGGTGAAGAACTCCCTTCAAGAAAGTTTTACATAGTCTATGTGACATGAGCGAAGAATCCTGAAAACCAATGTGGAAATTTGAAATGGCAGCTAAATGCACATGAATAGTAGAGGCAGACACCCCAGAGTGGAAAAGATCTGATAAGTAATCCAATACCACCGAAACTGGGGATGACAAGGAGTCTAATTGTTTATTTGCTGCCCAAAGAGAAAACCTTTTCCATTTATTGAGATAAATTAGTCTGGTGAACGATTTATGAGATGCAATAAGAATATTGTGCACTGGGAATGAGAGGTTTTCCTGCATGGCAATCATTGGAAGTGGAGAAACCAAGATGTCAGTTTCAGGGTTGTTAGATTGGGGTGAGTTAAGACCCTGCAGATGGGAGATCAACCTTGGGGATGGATTGAGGAATCACGGTCAATCTAGCAGGTGAGGCCAGAGAAAGGGACTGCCGTGCTTTCTTCATAAATTGGGAGATGAGGGGGAGAGGAGGATAAGCATAAAGTAGATCCGAGGGCCAAGCATGAACTAGAGCGTCTCTCGGTGACTGTCCCCAAGAGGGGAATCAGGGCAAAATAGTTGCTGCACTTGTAGTTGGTTGGGGAGGTGAACAGGTCGCAGCAAGGCTGGCCCCACAGGTTGAAAATTTTTGCTGCTATCACTGGGTTGAGGGACCACTTGTGAGGTTGTAGAATGCACCTGCTCAACTTGTCCGCTATCACATTGGGGCTCCCAGGAATGTGCGTTGCAATTAGAAAGCAGTTGGAAGCTATTGCCATATTCTCAAGGCCGCTCAGCATAACGGATAAGATCTGGCACCCCCTTGTTTGATGATGTACCAGACTACCGACATGTTGTCTGATTGGATCGCAATAGTCCTGGACGGAAGGATGGAATGGAATGCTTGCAATGCTAGTAGCACCGCCCTCAGTTCCAGGACACTGATATGCAAAAGGGCCTCTGTCTCCGACCAGGTGCCTTGGACAGAGTTTCCCAGACGTAGCCTCCCCACCCCATCAGGGAGGCATCCGTGGTCACCGTGGCTTTCGGCTGATGGGGTCTGAAGGAGCGAGACCATTGTTGGGGATTTCAAGACATCCACCAGAGTAAATCTTGCTAGCATTTCTGAATTACACTTATCTGAAAGGACAAAGGATGTTGTAGAGTATACCAGTGAGTGAGAAGTAACCACTGAAGGAGTCTCATGTGGAATCTGGCTAGAGGAACAATAGTAGTCGAGGCTCCCACTGACCCCAAGAGTTAGGAGTATGGATCGAGCAGATGATATGTAGTGACAGAGCAGCAGCTGAACCTGTTGCCTTATTCTTTGAAGTTTGTGGTCCGGGAAAGATGCTGTGCAATTTCTCATGTCCAACAGTACCCCAATGAATTCTAAAGACTGTGCTGGGGTTGTGTTGGACTTCTCCCAGTTTATAGTGATTCCCAGGCATTGTGCTGTGAGGAGAGTGCAGTGCAGGGCTTCTTCCAGTAGAAAATTGGTGGGGGGCGGTGAGGAGCCAGTCGTCTAGATATGGAAATGCCTGGAATCCTTGATGTCGCAGGTGAGCGATAACCACTGCCATGCATTTGGTGAACACTCTGGGGGCTGTAGAGAGACCGAAGGGCAGTACTCGAAATTAGTAGTGACTGGCTCCTATGTGGAAGCGGAGGTATCTTCCTGAACATTTGTCCATGTTTATGTGGCAATACGCATCTTGAAAATCTACAGAACACATCCAATCGTCTTCTTCTAGAAGAAGAAGGATATACTGAACTGTGACCATCCGGAATTTCTCCATTTTTACAAATTTGTTCAGTGTGCTGAGATCCAGAATTGGTCTCCAATCCAGTCTCTTTTGGCACTAAAAAGAACCTTGAGTAAAAAACGGATCCTATCTGGTCTGGGGGGACCGTTTGGATGACTTGTTTTGTAGCAGCTTTTGGATTTCATGTGGTGGTGCTTCCCTTTGACTGGGTGGAACGTCAGGTAATTCTCTGGATGAGGCTGAACAAAGATGGAAGGGGATACGATAGCCTCTGGAAGTTATCCATTGTACCCAAGAGTCGGTGATTATGTTTAGCCAGGCAGTGGGGTACAATGAAAAATGACACCCGACCGCTTCCAGAGGTGCGCAGTCAGGCAACGCTTTAGGAGCACTGATAGGGTTGGCCAGAGAAAGAATCTCTGGAACCCCGGTTTCACGGACCTCCTCTAACCCGAAAGGGGCGCCTTCCATTGGAGTTTCCCCCTCTGCCTCTAGGGAAGAACTCAGCACGTGCATCACGGAAAGAGCCCTGTGATTTCCTGTGCCACATCTTCCCACTCCTCTGACTTCTGGAGTAGAATCGTTGAGGAGTAGAGTGTCTGACACCAATGGCAGATAGGGTCTTGCCATCTTGTTCGCACCTTGCCAGCATATCTTTAACTTTATGGCCAAACAAAGAAGCAGCCTCGATGGGGGCATTCATAAAGGAAGCCTTAAAGGAGTCAGCAAAGTCACAAAAGCACATCCAGGCATATCGTCTGGTGACTATACCTGCACCTGTCGCTCTAGCAGCTCCTTCAGTTGTGTGAAATAAGACGCATGGAAGAATTGGATATGGACTCTAGGGTGGCTGAGAAGCTACGTTGTCACGGACCTTATCAGAAACAGCTCCTGCCAAGGTTTTAGAGAGTTGGTTGATAACATCCCTCTGCAGCCTCGTAAAGTGTGCCAGATAGTTCAAAAACCTTACGGCGAAGGTCGATGAAGCAAACACACACTGCCCCAGTCTATCGGCTAGGACTCCTTGTTGGGCAGATGGATAGTTTGGCTCTCTTCTGCCAAGTCTTTCTTGGTTGCAGCTGCCACCACCACGGCATCTACTGGAAGACCTCTTGATCAATGAGAATGCTCAGCTGGGGGAGATAAGACCTTGTCAGGCCTCCACGGTATAGCTTCCAGGGTGTCAGGATCCTTCCATGCGCGCTAGATGATGAGCTGGACAAGCTCATCGGCCGGCAAGGTAACCCAGCAGGTAGGGGGCTGGGCACAAAAGGCCTGCAGGAATACAGATTCCTCTGAGGAAGGATGAGAGGACTTCCTGTCATCTCTCTGTCTAAGGATCTCGAGGATGTCACCAAAGGGCACCTCATCAGAGGGTGACTGTGGGAACCCTTCCCCATCATCAAAGTCCGTATCTTCGGCGAAAGACTCCTCAGTGGAGTCCATGTGCTTTATCTTGCACAAAGCCTTGTGAGGTACTTCGTCAGTGGGAGGTTCTGGGGAAGGCTGCAAAGAGGGGGTCTCCTGAGGGGAGAAACCTGAGGCCCTTGTGCCTGGTGTCCAGTGGTTGTGGCTTGTGAGAGTTGCAGCACACAGGGAGGGGAAGAGAACTCAGACATGTGGGGTTTGCCAGCAAAGGTAAGCACCCTCTCCATGGCCTGGAAGGCTGGCCTGCCCAAAGAGGGATGGGAAACCAGAACAGAGCACGACAACCTCGGAACCGGGGTCACACCCCGTTCCGATGAGCTGACCCCCAAACCAGGCGTCTCAAGAGGACTGTAAAGCATGAGAGAGGGAGGATTCCTGGAGGGTGCTATAGAAAAAAATCGGTGTGGAACCAAAAATGCCCTCTCCATGGCACAGCCACTGGCCAGAGAAGAGCCCAATGCCAAGTGCACCAAGGGCCACAAAGACGACTCTGGCTCCAAAGTGAGATCCACTATTAAGGGTCGGAGGGAGGGATGCTGGTGTCGGAGTAATGGGCTTCGATACTTGGTGGGTGGAAGTCGAAGGAAGAGTACATTGGAATTTGAGGAGAAATACGGTCACCTGAACGAGGGAACATAGGTTTAGACGGTTGAGAGAGACCACTGGCCACAAGCAACTGGTCAAGCCGCAAAACATCTTGTTCAGAGAGGCTCCTGGTCGACCTCAGAGAAACCTGAAGGCGATTCTGGCCTTTCTGGAAAAGGACTGTATTGGCTATGAACGAACGGATCCAAAGGAGGAGAGTACTTGGTCCTTGCTAATTCGATTGGTGTAGAGCCCAGAACCGAGGATGACTGCACTGAGGAAAATGGTGTCAAAGTAGTCTGCGCCGATGAAGTCAGCGCCACAGAAGTCAAAGGTGTCTGCACCGATGGGTACAGTGCCGTCGAGGAATGTGTCTGCACCGGTAATAATGACCGTGCCAAAAAGGACTGCACTGAAGAGCATGTCGGTGCCGAAAGTGTCTGCCCCATGGAGGACAGTATCGTCATACTCGGGGCTAAAGGGGATTGCACAAATGGTGCCGAAGGAGACTGTACCTGCAGGGACAGTGCCGGTAAGGGCTGCGACGGTGCTATCAGAGCTGTAAGCATCTGCACCGGGAACTCCGGTGCCAGTGTTGAAAAGGAGGACATGGCTGGTGCAAGAATCAACTGGGGCAGTGCCGTGCCTGGAGCCAAAAGGGTCACAGGTGGCAGCGTCGGAGTAGTAATTTTCACTTTCTTATGAGTTGACTCCCTGTGATCTCCAGAGGGACATAAAGTGAGCGATCTCGATGAAGAAGAGGAAGATCACCTCTTAAGGGGTTTAGCAGGAGGGGGTAAGCCCTCCGACTCAGAGATAGCCTCATAGAAAGGAGATTTGAGGAGACCTTTCAGGATTAACTTGTTCTTTCTCTCATTAATAGCCCTGATCGAAAAATTTCTACAAACAACACATGGGGGATCCACAGTAAGGTGGGAGACAGACACACAATTCATGGCCATTGGAAAGCGGCAACTTACGGCCGCAATCCTTACACTGTTTAAAACCAACACTACTTTTCTTGTCCGACATAATGATATGGAGAAGGCTTCCCGGAAGGGCAAGAACAGAAAGAAAGAAGGAAGGATTACCAATGATGACAATGAAGAATTACCTCAAAAGGTAAGAAAAAAGTAATAAAAGGAAATAGACTAAAGGGAGAGAGTCTTAAAGATACGATAGGGTAGGAGAATAATACAAGTAAATGATTGAAAAACTTTTAAAGTAGAGACAATATATAAATTTTCAAAAATGATTCACTTAGCTGAGAGAGAGTGGCTTGATACTGCTGTACAGCAATGTGGCAAACGAGATCTGAGGTAACAGGGAGCAGAGCATTCTGGGTAGGATCTTGGCTCGAGAGGTTTTGGTTGATGTGAGCTGGACATATGGCCGGCTCGGTTCCGAGGACGGAACCGATAACCCATCAGTATAGAATGAACGAAGATTAACAACATCAGATGATCTATTATTCACACAATATTTACATTTGTTTATCTTATGCTTTTTAATTTTCTTTTTCAGAAAATGCTCTGGAAGGCAAGGATGTGTGTAAGCTGCTAAAAGTGTAACATTCCATTACATGCAGGTATTAATGAGTTAATTTGGAATTATTCCGATGACTTTTACTTCAGCAGAAATTATACATACTGACTTAATATATATTCTCTAATATCTGTTACTGGTTGGTTAATATTTCTAAAGCTTTCATAAATACTTCATAAATATTTGTCTATGTAAATTGTGCTACACTTGGCTGGATCTTATGGCCAGATGCTAGTGATCTTAATACAATTTCACATAATTTAGCCAAAGTTAAAAAAGAACCATGTAGTTTACTTCTTCACAACAACAAAGGGGTGTACACAGTAAAAGTGGATAAACTGCTGGTGAGAGTGGGGGCGGGGGGACACTGTGGATGAAAGTACATAATGTTCGTATCTGGACATTTTTAACAGTCTTTAATCTGGCTTTGCAGGACTAGTGTACAACTGAGATCAAGTTAGAACACTTTGGCTACTGTGTGTTTGCATGAAAGAAACCTGAAATGTGACTTTGGTCATTACTACTACAAATGTTTTGAGACAGACATCTGAGAACGGATGCAGAAAACAATGCAACTATAATTGCCTTGTATGGGGCAATGTCGGTGGATAAAAATGTATGCAATCTGCCAATGGCATGCATTTTCAATATAATGTGAGTTTCAATAAATTTTCAGTGAATGTGCATTTCAAAAAAAGAGAAGTTTACTGTTGCTGATACAAAGTCTGTTTTCAGTCTAAGACTGTTTTTTTGTTTACCAAATGGCCATCAGTGTTTCAGTGTTTATGGTAACTGGGGAGAAACAGGCAAGTAATGAGACACTGGAATGGCTGCTGGGGCTGATGCGTTAACCTGCCTAGGGCTCTATTTGACCATGATCCGGTGCTGCCTGCTTCTTATATATGTTGCAGCACTGGTAGAAACTGGTCTGTTTGGGTGGATATGGGGGGATTCCCCTGAAAGGAGGAGGAGGAGAGTCCCCCACTGCCAACTGAATCCAAATCACCTTCAACACCGATCTGTCTGAAACCATCTGACACTAAACTACGGCTTGGGGGTCAGTTAGTATGAAAATGGCAGGAAAACTGGGCAGGAGGGGTCAGTAAGCTGATCACATTCCTGACGCAGTCATTCATTAGCCAGAGCTTGACTATTTTTGGGAAAGTTACTTCTTTTATTTGGTTTGGAAGAATTATCCTCCTGCCATTTTTTTCTGGGGAACAATGTTAGGCTGGGAATTTTTGCGGGATTGAGATGTGGCCCTGTAAGGATGGTAGCCGGGTACTCGAAAAATCCTAGAAACTGCACGCATAAATTTAACTCTGTCATCCCACTCTAAGGATCAGTGTAGCCACAGGATCAAATACCAGATCTGGGGCTAAGTTTAGAATCAAGAATTTCAGACTGCAAAACATCAGAAAAATTCTGATTATGCAACCAGATTTTCTCAACACCACAGAAGAAAACAAATCTCTAGATACAGTGTCTGCACAATCATACACACTTCTCAGAGTTGTTGTGTCTTTCGGCTTTTCCCGGATAGGGGTCGCCACAGCGGAACTCCGGTCCACTAATGATTGGCAGTTGATTTTTACGTGCTGAGGTGCCAGCCCTAACGCACAACCTTCAACGAAGGTACGCCCATTCACTCATGTCTCCACGCAGAAGACGCTCTAGCTGAGTCTCGAACTGGTCAGCGTGTTACTGTGAGGCGACAATGCTACCGCAGCACCACCACCTTTCTCAGAGTATTTATTTTATTTTACATTTGCTTACCATAAAAGTCCGACTGGACACAGGTCCATTTTCAGTGGAGACCCGGGGAGAAAAACTCCAAATGCAGTAGAATACAACAGATACACACTGACAAGGTAAATCACAAAGGAAAACTCTTTACAGTTAAGCATACTTAGCAGAAGTTAACATTTTTAAAATAACTAAGAGTGAGTAGATACTAAAATAGCTGTGAGAGAATAAGTACTTTGTAGACATTGTTTTTTCATATAACTATAGGGGCTTTATCCTTGGGTAAAATGATCAGAGAATGGGAGGTTGAGAGCCACCATTTTGTTGTTAGTAGAATCCCAGCAACAGTGAGTTGGTATGGCTTAAACAGGGGGGGGGGTTGACATGGGCAAAGCCAGTTTTTTTGTGTAGTGGGCTTTGAGAAGTTTTTGAAATTGGGAAGTAGAGGTTAAGTGATTTGGGAGTGCATTCCAGATTCTGGCAATAGAGCAGGCAAAGAGAGATTTGCCAGCTTCATGTTTGTGTTTAACGACATTTATGTTGTTCAGACTAGTAGATCTTAAGGTTCTGGAGGTGGTGTAGGGGTGAATTAGCTGCTGAAGGGCAGGGGTTTTATCAAAATGGTAGTAAAGCTTATTGGCAATTGTGAGTTGGTTGAGCAGGAGGAGTTGTGGAAACTCAAACCAAATCAGTTGCTTGAGGGCTACACAATGATGGGATGTATGAGTGGCTTCAGTAGCAAACTCGGCAATCTTGTTGTACCAAGATTCCATCTTGGTTAGTTTGGTGTGGCGAAGGTTGGTTAAGATAGGGGAGGCATACAGGAGGAAGGATAACATATGGGTTCTTGCAATAGTGGCTTTGATGTGTTTTGGTCATGAACTGTCAGTTCCTATAAAGGAGTCAGATCTTTTCATTGACTTTCTAGAGTGATTAGGCTATATGTATATTGAATTTCAGATTATTGTCAATTTCTATGCCTAATAGCTTAGTGTGAGTTGTTGGGGTGATTAGTGTATTATCTTTGGATTTTATGACAAAGTTACTGTTCACTGTAGGAGATCTACCAGGGCTAAAGAGAATAAGTTTGTTTTTTTGGGGATTGCATACAAGTTTGATATTGGTGAACCATTCTTCAGCTAAGATAGTTATTTTGGGTGATGATTTTTAGTTCATTTAGGGTGGGTGTGGCACATATAACAGTGGTGTCATCTGCATACTGCACTATAGAATCAGAGTGTGTGGCTGAGGCTATCTGGTTAGTAAACAGTGAAAACAGCAAGGGACCAAGAATGGACCCTTGAGGGACACCTATGGCTACTGGTAGTAGGGGGGACAATTGGTCTTGCCAAAGAACTGCATGTTGAGAGTTTGATAGTTACTGAACCAAGATATTGTGGAGGAGCTTATGTTGAGGGTAGGTAGAGTTTCTAGGACCATACTATGGTTAACCACATCAAAGGCTTTGGATAAGTCTAAGAATATGGAGGATATGAATAGACCGTTATTTCTATGGTGATTCACAGTGTTGGAAAATGAAAGCTGTGGTAGTGCTATGAGAAGGTCTAAAGTCATGTTGGGATGTGGACAGTAGGTTGTTTTTTTAGGAAGTAATGCATAAGCTGGGTATGAACTACTCTCTCTAAAATTTATGATAAAGGTGATAGAATTGCTATAGGGTGGTAGTTGGTAAACTCAAGGGATTGACCCCCTTTGTGCAATGGTATAATGCGAGATATTTTACAAGAGTGGGGTACTTTGCATTTAGTTATTGATCTGCTTATGAGAATGGACACGGGACAGGCTACAGCATCTGCTGTAATCTGTAGGAAACCAGCGGGTAAATTGTCAGCTGTCAATGTGGTTGGTTTGAGTTTTTTGAGGAGTTTAGCAATTATTTTAGTGGGGACTGTGTTCAGGGAAAAACTGTGGTAGCAGTTTTTCGTACTGAAAAGGGTGGGGGTTTTCTGTTGTTGATAGGCTGGTAGTGTTTTGGGTGTTGGCTAGTGCTTGGATTGTTTCAGTGAAGTACTTGTTAAATTTGGGTGGGGATGTTGTCATGGTTATTTGGTACTACTGGGGAAGGAGTGGTAGGTTTTCCTGGGTGTAACAGGTTATTTAATGAGGCCCAGAATGTTTGGGGGTTGTTAGTGTGTTTTTCCTACAGGGTTTTATAGTAGTTAGTTTTGTCAACTTTTATTAGTTTTTTGGCATTGTTGCAGAGCTCGTGGTACTTCTGTTTCAGGGCAGAGGTTTTGTGTTTGTGAAATTGTGACCAGGCTTGTCTCTTTTTTCATGAAGGACCTAGTATCTTTTGATAGCCATGGGGCATGGTTGGTCTTGAGTCTAGTGGTTCTGGTGGTGCAGGGAAGTTTAGGATTTTTAGGAAGGTAGAGTTGAAGTACTCTACAGCTTCATCTAGTGATAGCTGTTTTAGGGGAGTCCACTTACAGCATTTTAGTGAGTTGATTAGGTCATGAGCTCTAAAGGTTTTTTTTTTTTTTGTTACGTACAACTCTGAGAATGGGTTGATTTGTTTGGTGGGACAGGTTCCTAACTATGTTGCTTGATGGTCACTCAGACTGTCAAGACAGCCTTATTGGTAGGCCAGAGTGGGGTCCAATAACAGAAGCCACTCCACGACAGACAGGCATTTAGAGGTTTTTATCAATTCTTGTGGGGGTAGATATTACCTGGGTAAACCCATGGAGGTTAATGTAGGTAGAGGGATTTTGGATGGTACAATCAGACCAGTTAATGTTAAAGTCACCTAAAAGTATGGTTTTGTCAGGGAAAATGACAACCAGTTAAGTAGATTTTCCAGTATGTTAGTGTTATTTCCTGGTGGGATATATCCCCCTGCTATAATTATTTGTTTATTGGGGTTAAGTTTAAGTCTGGCAAGAATTAATTCTTTGTCTTTGACTTCTTGGGAGTTGCGTTCAAGTTGTTCAATGCTGGGGTGGCTTTGGAATAGTATTTCTACACCCCCTCCCTTTTTCCCTGACCTATTTTTGCATATAATATTGTAGCAAGGGGTAGTTATTTCGTTGCCATGATGTTCAGGCCTAAGCCAAGTTTCTGTTAATACGATATCAGGTTTGCATGGGGCTAATAGGGCATGGGGGTCCTGTGTTTTGTTAAGTATATTCCTTACATAAATGTTTAGGAGGAGGAGAGATGTAGCAGGTCTTAGATATGGGGGATTAGCGTTTGTTGAATTTGTGCTGTTACAGTTACTGGGTTTGGGTGAATGTCACTACAACATGTGAGTTTTGAAGTAGGTGTAGATAGAGTTTTAATTTGTGGAATATTTTGTCTGGCCTACAGGATGAATGGGGTCTAGTTCTGTAGGTATGATTCTGACAAAGACAGGAGAGAGATAGGGTGATGGAGTGGTCACAAGGTGATAAAGGGGAATGGTCAGGTTTAATGGGATTGATGGTGGATTCTGTTTGCCAAGGTGGTGGGGAGGGATAAAAAGAGTTGTGTGTTAGGAGGAGAGGACAAGATAGACAGGAGGAGGCAAGGGTAACTGTGTAAAATAGTGGTTGTAAAGGGTGGGTAGTAAGAGCAGAGGACATAGTATTTTGTTGAGGTTGAGTTTGGTGTGTGTATGAATGCTAGCGGTAGCTTTTTGGGGAGGTGTTGTATAGGGTGTGGTTAAGTATGTTAGAGTGGGAGACGATAGGTATAGTCTGACTGGATAATAGGGAGTGAGGAGTCGTTGGGGTGTGGTGTATGACTATAAATGTAATTGATATGGGAGTGGGTGGGAAAGGGGTAGGGTAGGACAGTGAAGTCCGCCTGAGTGGTAGCGAGGGCAAACAGAGAGAGGCTGCACCATCAGTGAAAGCAGACAAAGAAAACAATCAGGGAGAGAGGTTAGTCAAGTTGGGGAAGGACAGCTGTGGTGTTAATACCACTATTTTGATTTTAAGCTCAAAGAGTTTGAAATTACTGATTCTGTCACTTTCAAGCTTCACTTGTTGTTTAATGCAGACTTAACATTTTTATGTTTGCTTTAAGTAAGGATGCCAGTAAGTTTGGTGCCACTAAGGTTGTGGACAGGTTAGTTAAGTTGGGGAAGGACAGCTGTAGTGATAATACCACTATGTTGCTTTAAGTACTAGTGCATGGAGGAAAGGACTGACTGGTCTCAGAGTATGGAGGTAAGCCAGAGAGGTATAAGGGGTGGATTAGGAGAGGAAAAAGACAGAGGGTTATGCAGTAGTAAGAGGAGTAAGTGTGTCTAGAGTGAAAGGCATGTAGAGTGAGTGGAGACAACATACAGGTGAAGGTGGGGGAGCTGTGGTCGAGGGGGAAAAGAATTATAAGGCAAATGGACCTTGCAGAGCAGAAACAGCTAGCTAATTGGGTAGGTCATTAGGGAATATTAAATTGAATGGTTGTGAGAGCAGGTGGTGTGGGGGGGGTGCGCAGTGACGAGTTGTAGCTGACCAGGAACCACTTTAATAGAAGACAGAATAAAATGATAAAAGACAGGGTAAAAATATTATGCATATACACATATACAGTTCTTATGGGGACTGTTGCCAGGAAGGATTCCACTGATGAGCAGGGCTCAGAGATGGAATGGATGGTCTTCCTGGGTTGGTAATAGTTTTTTTGAGTCTTTGTAGCAAAGTAAAGGACCTGTAAAATAAAGATAGAAAATAAAGGATGAGGGTTAGGCAAGCGACAGCAGTATTAGCTAGGATAAGATAGTGCAGAGGAGGAGGGGGGATATACGACAGGAACAGAGAGGAGGGTGGTTTGAGGAAAAGATTTCAACATTAGAACTAGGGTGGAGGGAAGTAATAGTATAGATGAAGAGCTTTGACTGAGAAGGAATAAGAGAAGAGAAAAGGAGGTTAGAGAGACAAGCTTGGCCGAGATAAGAGTAGGGGAGGGGGAAAGCAGATAACAGGGTCAGGCAGAGGGAGATATAGGTAGGTGAGGGACTGGAGGTTCAGGAGGAGGAGGAGGAGGATAGTTACAGTCAGATGGTATACAATGGAGCATAAACCTTTTCAAGAACTTATTTTCAGGATGGACTACTGATCAGAAATACAGTGGTTAAAGATCCATTGAGACAATTTCAGCAATAACAATAGGTGAGCGATGCATTCAACATTTGCTATTGCATTAAGTAAAAATACTTTCAAAATTCAGCTGTTAAAGTTATAGCTTAGTTACCACCATTTTGGCAAGACCGTTTAAGCAGTAACAATGGGTGGAAGATGCATACAACATTAGCTATTGTATTAGGTAAAAAAACACTTTCAAAGTTCAGCTGGTCATAGCTTAGTCACCACCATTTTAACAAAATAAGTTTTTTTTTAGTACAGTACAGCTATAACAAATACAGCGTCTTAGCATCCTACAGCTATAGTCAATAAAACATTTGAAAAAAAACAGCTTCTTTTAGCACAGAACTAAAACAAATACAGTTTCTATTAGCACAGTAGAGCTATATTCAAATAAACCATATTTGAGAAAATGCCTTTTAGCACAATAGTGTTATACGTTAAGAAACTGGAGTCAAGTTAGAAAATCTGAGCAGATGCTGTAAAGCTTATTGAATAGAAAATGCTGATGCATGTCTTGATGGAGGAATAGGACAGGCCTGTATGTAAGTTCTGCCAAATACTCCAAGATATGTAATATATCTATATACTTTTCCCTTTTCCTCTTTCAGCACTCCAAACCTTTTCCCTTTTCCATTTTCACCATCCTTCCTTTGAGTTCCTACTCTGCGGGCTTCAAGGATATGTCTTTACCCTTTGGAAGATCTGGATTAGTTGCTGCTATGTGATGTTCCAGGCAGTCAGTTGCAAGTTTTTTAGGTTGGATGCATGATGCTGTAGTTGTTCTGAGTTAACATCAAAGGCTTTGCAAAATTTTATTCGATTTAGTTGATAAGGCTGAAATTAAGACCTAATGGTGCTGCTATGGTGCTGCTATTTGCTCCTGGTGTAGAGGTTAGTCACTGTGATTGTCCTGTTGCAGTGGCGGTGGTAGTGGTTGTGTCTGTGCCATTACCTGTCTGCCACTAGTCCTCGTCTGTAGTGGCACCTCCTCTGGATTGATTTCTCTGGGCGGGGCTTCCTGCCCTTTGGCTGGGATCTTGTGGAAGTCAAAGGAAAGGATTTAATTTTGGCAGGCCAGTTCCTATATAAACCCATGGGGTTGAACCTGTAAGAAATCTTTAACCATTTTGTACAGATTTTGCCTTTTCTTTTTTTTCATTACCTGCGGGCAGGTGTACCAAATAAACTGGCCCTTGCATCCAGGAGCATCCTAATAGCTTGGCTTTAACATGATCGGTAGGATACTCTTTCAACCATACATGTCTTCTTATCTTCTTGCCAGTCAAAACAGTTGATAGAGCCTCAGTGCATCATAGCCACATTTTAAGGAATGGTTACTAACCTGTGTGTTATATATTCACCGTTTTCTAATACATATTATCTATTATAAATTCATCAGAGGACTTTTTTTTAGTTAACTGATCAAGCATAAACTCTTGGTATTGGATCATGTAGACTGAGTTTTTAGCTCTAGCTGATAGAGTAGCAGAGGTGTAAACTTTTTTCCCCATATGTCCAAGACCCTGGGATTCCCTTTCTGAAGGAATAGGGTTTTGCTGTGGTTGAGGCTACTGCCCCTGATTCACATATAATCTGGTTTCAGGAGACAGTGAAGCAGCAAATTCTTCTAAATTATAAGCACATTTTAGCATAAGCTTCCATATATTACCTCTGATCACTTAAAGATCCTAAAGGGTAAGGCTGTAGAAGCAGTCTCTTACCTTGCTTGTCTAAGCAACTTGCCTTCCTTATCAGAGGGTGCTGGGATAGAGGAAACTGAATATTTCTTGTTAGTTGTTGCTGCTGGAGTTACTGCAGCAGGGTCAGCTAACAGTTGAGAATAAAACTACAGCCAGTGAGTCAACTTTCTTCTAGAAGTAGCAAAATGGAAAGAATAGATGAAGAATTAGGAACCTCATTCTCTTAATGGGTCATAAAATCTGCCAATTTCTGGGGGGGGGGGTGTCCCGGTTTGTTCCCATGCCAAAAACAACCCTGAGTCTAGCAACAGTTTCAAGCAAAGGGAAAATAAACTTGTCTTGAATTAACTTTAGGTCCACTATCTAAAGTGTTAGAGTTCAGGTAATGGATTCCTGAGGAAAATCACCCCCATCTGTCAGAATACTTATCATCTGAAAATGCGTAATGTTCTCTGGCAATATCTGCACTAAAACTAAGAAAAGGCAAAGGAGGCAAGGGAAGTGACTTGGAGTGCAAAGCACTCTTTTTTTCTTTAAACAAGAAACATCTTTATTATATTATCATGTATGACATAAGCCATGTTAATTTATATAAATGACAATAAACAGTAGCAACACAATCTCAATTGTAAACATTATACATTCCAAACTGCAACACAACTGTAGCTGCAAATATTTTATGCATCACTTAACATATCCAGTCATTGTCAGTCAACCATTACATAGTTCATTCAAATCCTGCCTTTTTTTAAACCTTGTTCCTCCTCTGCATGTATTGATCCCCCCATTCCAATTATTTTCCTATGTAATTTGCTCCTACCCTTTTCTAAAGATCCCAGTGCCAGTTGCTTTAACTCTGTTACTATCTTCACTACTTCTAGTAAAGTTGGTTTAGACTTTGATTCCCATTTTCTAGTAACTGCTTTTTTGGCAGCCATCATAATTAAACTCAGCAAGGCCTTATTATTTCTAGGCAATTTCAAATTTCTATCACAGCTCAAAAAAATAATTTCCCTAGCCACTCCAACTTGCTCACCCATCATCTCCAACACAGCAGTCTGCAGGGAATCTTTAAAGTCTACCAACTCATTACACTCCCAGAAAATATGGTCCCAGTTACTTCTGCCCCATCACACCTCCAACATTTGCTCTCTACCTGAGGAAACATTCTTTGAAGTCTGCTTAGGGTATAAAAGTACCTACGTAAGCACTACCAGACAAAGATGCAAAATCTTCTGGATTTTGTTACATATTTGGGAGACGTACATATACACCCCCCATTATTTCTTTAATAATTGCTTATCTAATCTCTCTTCCCAGTCCTTCCTAACCTTCTCTGATTGATTTTTATAGTTATCATGCAAGATTTTATATGCTCTACTAATTATTCCTTTCTTAACAGCAACTTCTTTTCTAGATTCTACTAAAAACGTTACCAGTGCTGGTCTTTCGTTTAGGACTCCTTATTTCTTTCTCTTTACCTATACTCTGATATCAATCCTTGATATAGAAGGCAATCTTTAGCCTGCAGTCCAAATAAGTTCTTGGTATCTTCCCATTCTATTACCTTTTCCTCTCTAGTTATTTGCTCCCAGTACTTGGTTTCTTTGCCAGCTTTCTCCAATACATCCCCACCCCCTCTTGCCTATTGTCTGTATCCCTAATTGCAGTCACCCCTATCGGCAGAATCTCCTTTCTCCATTCCTATGTTGGCTTAGTTATTAGAAGACATTCTGCTACTTTACGAATATATTCTGTATGAATATTGTTGTTCTCCTTAAAGGTCTGCATCCAAAATCCCAGTCTAGGCCCGTTACTTGAGCTCCCCCCTGTTTCACCATCACCTCTTTCCACTTTCAATTATAGTTTTCTGCTTGTGCTATGTATAGCAGCCTTAACTGTGTTGCTCTGAAATACCCCTTCAACTCAGGTAATCCCAATTTGCCCTGTTCTACAGGAGGAATAAGCTTATCCCACTTGCCTCTTGCTGTCTTCCCCTCCCAGATAAATTCCTTTGGCTCTTTATTAATTGCTATCCACAATTTATCCTCCATTTGATAAAAATATGATTGATCAGTGTAGAAGAGTAAACGGACTAAAAACATTTAAACTGCTTGTATCTTACTATCAATATCCATTCACCACAGCTTCCATTCTCTCATTTTTTGTGTTATCTTTTGTTTAATCTCTTCCCACATATCTTAAGCTGCCACACCAGTATCATTTTTAATTCATACTCCTAAATACTTCATTTTATCATGTCCCCATAAATATGGATATTGCTGAAACAGTTTGTATGTGGGTACATAATTTACAGCTATTGCTTTTTATTTTTCCTCCCTTAATTTTGTATCCCGAAAAGGTATGAAACTGTCTCAATATGTTCCACAACAATTTAATGTCTCTTTCTGGTTTTGTCAGGTATAAAATAATGTCATCTGCAAATAGAGCCGGCTTTTCTTGACTACCATACCAATTATATCCTTGAATTTCTGAGTCCCTTACTTTCTTTTCAAATGGTTCTAAATATAATGCAAACAAACAGAAGAGAGAACACCCCTGCCTGATTCCTCTGCTCAAGCAAAGATTACCAGAGAGGATCCCACCCACTTCAATTTTCACCTCCGGTTCTTCATATATCCTCCTTATTAACCTTATAGTTTTATCAGGGAATGCAAATGCTTTCACTGATCTGCTTTCAAAATCCCATCTTACTCTGTCAAATGTTTTCTCTGCATTAAGACCCACCAGCAACAGTGTAATTTTCTTACATTTCGCTTCCCTCTGGATTATCACTGTTTATGTTGTCAAATGTTTGCCTCCCCCCGCACAAAACCACACTGATGCATATCTATCAAGTTTGGAACCACATTTGCCATTCTTTTAGCCATTACAGACAAACACTTTACAACCATGCAGCAAGAAAACCAAAAGCAGAGTGTATGTTCCAGCAGCAGACCCAGAACCAAAACCAGCACAACAACCTAGGAACCAGGGTCACCCCCTCCACCTCAAGCCGACCCCCCAGACCAGGAGTCTCAAGAGGACTGTGAACCTTGAGAGGGAGAAGATTCCTGGAGGGTGCCATAGAAAAGAAAATCTGTGTGGAACCAGGAATGCCCTCCCCCACGCACAGCCACTGGCCTGAGAAGACCCCCAATGCCCAGTGCACCGATGGCCCCAAGGATGACTCCGGTTCCAAAGTGACATCCACTATTGGAGTCAGAGGAAGGGAAGCTGCAGTTGGAGTAATAGGCTTCGAAACTTGTGTAGAAGTCGAAGGAGGAGTGTACAATGGATTTTGAGGAGATATACGTTCACCTGAAGGAGGAAATGTGGACTTCAACAGGTGAGAGTCTCCTCTGGCCATAAGCAACTGGTAAACAACCCGCAACTCATCTTGCTCAGACAGGCTCTTGGTTGACCTCAGAGAGCACTGATGGCGGTTCTGGCCTTTCTAGAAAAGGACTATATTGACTAACAGTCAATGGATCCAAGGAAGGAGACTACTTGGTCCTTGCTAAATTGTGAGGTGCAGAGCCGGGAACAGAGGACGCCTGCACCGAAGAAAACGGTGTGGAAGTAGTCTGTGCTGATGTCAGCGCCATAGAAGTTGATGGTGTCTGCACCATAACGGCAAAAGTCTGCCCTGAAGGGTTCGGTGCCAATGAGGAAAGTATCTGCACCAGTAATAAGGACGGTGCTGAGAAAGACTGCACCGAAGAACATGGTGCCGAAAATATCTGCAGAGTGGAGGAGAAACATCATACTCTGAGCCGAAGGGGATTGTACCAACGGTGCCGAAGGGGACTGTACCTGAATGGACAGTGCCAGTAAGGGCTGCGACGGAACTGTCGGAGCCATAGTTGTCTGCATCGGGAATTCCGGTGCGGATAAGGGAGACATGGTTGGAGCCAGAATCATTTGGGGGGGTGCCGAGCCAGGAGCCGACAAGGTCACAGGTGGCAGCGCCGAAGTAGTAATCAATTTCACCTTCTTATGAGTCAACTCCCAAGGATCTCCAGAGGGAGAAGGGAGCGACCTCGATGAGGAAGAGGAAGAATGCCTCTTATGGGGTTTAACAGGAGGGGGTGAGCCCTCCAACCCAGACACAGCCTCAGAGAAAGGAGATTTGAAAAGACCTTTCAATATTAATTTATTCTTAGTCTCATTAAGAGTCCTGGTCAAAAAATATTTACAAATCCCACATGGGGGATCCACAGGAAGGTGGGAGACATTCAGACAGTAGACACATAAGTCATGGTCATCGGAAAGCGGTAACCTACAGCCACAGTCCTTACACTGCTTAAAACCAATGCTACTTTTCTTATCAGACATAATGATGTGGAGAAGAACAGTACCAAAAAGAGGAGGAAAGGCTACCCAAATGGGTAAGAAGAGAAAAGGAAGTATTACCACCAACGATGGTAATGAAGAATTACCTCAAAGGTAAGAAAAGGGTAATAAAGGGAAAAAGACTAAAGGGAGAGAGTCTAAAGTATATGATAGGGTAGGAAAATATTAGTAGAAACTATGTGAAAATCTTTAAAGAAAGAACAATGTATAAAACTTCCAAAAAATTAGACACTTAGCTGATAGAGTGGCTTGACACGGCTGTACAGCAACGCAGCAAACGAGAGCGGAGGTAACTGGAAACAGAGCATTCTGGGTAGGACCTTGGCTCAAGAGTTTTGGCTGACGTGAGCTTGATATTTGGCCGACTCTGTTTCAAGGACAGAACTGATAACCCATCAGTAAGGAATGAACGAAGATTAACAACATCAGATTATTTATGCACCACACTGTTTTGTGTTTCAAATTTTATATAGGTAAAACTAACCAGAAACTGAAAGAGAGTGTGCAGGATCATTTGTACTGTACGAGAAGAGGGAATGATTGTAGTGCTTCAGAAAAACACACTAACAAATGGCAACACACATACATTTGTATTCCAAGTTTTACAGGTTGTGACAGAGCGTGAGGGGGGGACTTAGTAAACATGACAGAAAATGCAGAATTACAGTGGGTTTTAAGGTTAGGAGTGCATAGGGGAATGGGTCTGAATAACCATGTATCCCTGAAACCAGTATTAAAGTCAAATAAAAGTAGATAAATGTATTATTTTGCATTTTATGTGCTGTTTTTAGATGCTGTTACTTTACAAGTAAATGCCTCATGGATCAATTGGGATTCTGCATTATGTTAACTGATACTAAAATTTAGTATAAAAGAAGTTAATTTGCTTTACTATTTTGTCTGATGAAGCGCTGGTGAGCACTGCGAAAGCAGTAACTTTTAATAAAACCTGTGGATTTTACAACTGCTGAGCCTGGCCTTTCTGCCTGTTACTAGCTGTGGTTTTGCTTGCAACTTTACAATCATGATTTAGTATTGAAATGGGCATGTCTGAAGCTGGGTCTGGTAGATCTTTACTCACTTTAGGTAGTACAGCTACTATAGTTTCTTCCAGGATGTTGGTACTTCTCCTCTTAAAACACTGTTAAAACCTCCCAGATCATCATCAGTTTTCTCCTTCTCCCTCCTAGCTTCGAAACTTCCACAGGAATACCATCCAATCCTGGGGACTTTCCTGTAGACTGGTTCCCATCACTATTTTTTATCTCATCTCCTCATATCCTGTTAGTAACTGAACCTCCTTTCCCTCTAGCCTTGGCATATTTAATTCTTCCATAAACATTTCCATTTGTGCCTTTTCTTGACTTCCATATGTATCTGCTTTAGACAGACTTTAATAGAATTTCCAAAATATTTCTAATACATCTACAGGATCCCTACCTTCTAATAGGGTCACTAAGCTTGTTGAAACAGCCCTTTCTACTTTCTGTTGTCCGAGTCATTGTGATAAAAGCTTTTTTGCTCTAGATTTGTTATCAAAAAACAGCTGCTTAACAGCAATATTTCTAAACTCATGCATACCATTCAAGGTAGTCCCTTATTTACTGTTTAGCATTCTGTAGTTGCTCCTCTTCTTGTTCTGTAAGATTCCCCCTATTTTGCAATACTTTAATATGTGTCCATCCCTCTAAGTAATTCTTGTTGCTTAACCATATTGCCCTTTCTTTTATTTGCACCCTAGTTTTAAATTCCATTTTAATTTTATCATACTCCTTAGCTACATTTTCAGAAGTTTCTATAACTTCTAACAGCTCAAATAATTTGACTACCTATTCCTTAAATTCCTCTCTCTTCAGCAGATAGGTGGGAAAGTGCCAGTATCTCATATTTATTTCATTACCCTGTGTTTTTATTTTAGTTACTGGCGCATTATCTGAAATAGTTGAGTGCATATCAAGACCTTCAATTAAACGCACATGCTCCTGTGAAATTTAAATTCTGTCTAGCCTAGCCCAGTTTTTGCATGTTGGGGAATACATACATTTTCACATGGAATTCCTAGTACTGAGTTCACATCTTCCATGCCAAATATTTTCATAAATTTCTTTAAAAATCTACTCTCCTATGTTATACTCCCCTTTCTGAGCCCCCTAGACACATCTTCACGGTTACAAATCAAATTCCAGTCTCCACCTATCAGTAATTCCTTGCTGAAAGGCGACTATTTCTCCCAGAACTTTCTTTAGCTCTAGTATAGCAGTTTTCGGTGGAATATAAATACATGCCAGTATAATCCTTCTCCCTTGCCAGTAGCCCCTTAGTACTACAACTCTATCATTATTGTCTTTTTTCCTCTTCTTTTACTCTGGAGCTTCTCTTGCAATTGCTGTAAGTACACCTTTCTTCTTTTGCCCCAGGTATTCTGCTGAATAATCATCCTGAAAACCTTTCTTCATCAAATTCACATGTTCAGTTCTTTCTAAGTGTCTCCCCTGTAGAATAGCTATTTGCACTCTACATTTTTAAATATAGTTCACTGCTCTTTCATTTTGGGATTTATCTGTGAGACCATTAATGTTTAAAGACATTATAGAAAGAATCATATTCTTGAAGGATTATTATTCCTACCTAAGTGTCTAGTTCCAGCATTTGTGTTGCATGCAAGAACTGTTTGGCAGGTTAATCTTTTATTCAACTATGTCTTGTCATCTCCATTTGAGCCTATGTCACATCTTGCAGAACCTTTAGGGTCAGATTCAATAAAACCTACACCAAGTGTACACGATATGTATTCAAGAACATCTCTATTACATTTTTTGTGTTTTCTAGTCACTCAGAAAGATTACCCTAAGTGTACATGTAGTCTACACTTTGGGGTAACCTTTATGAATCCCTATCAGTATTTAAAGTTACAAGAAAATCAGTAGGAAAACTAAAATTAGGAGAAAGAAAGTGTGAGTTATGCCTGTGTTCTCTGTTCACTCAGAACGGTGTATACTTAGTGTAGGCATTATTGAATCCCGGGGTTTGCTTTATTGAAAACCCTCAAATAAAAATACACACACACCTCCAATACCCCCCATAAAACTTACTAACTTAATAACAACACACACAACTATGTACATCTTCAAATATTAAAGTTTTACCCCCTTAATAGGAACAGTTCCAAACTGACAGCCACACATACAGACTCAAGCTAAACAGACAAAAGCTTATCCATGCTAAGATGCAAGGTAGAGCCCGTGTTTCAATTAAATGCTGTCTGGTTTTGCCATACCCTTATAGCTCAAGCAGCTGGGAAACACATGAATGCTTTTAGAAAACATCTTCTCTAGGCCATTTCTCTTTATCAGATTGTCTGCCAGGGACATGAGAACCAGATACAGGACTGTTTACTAGAAAAAAGACCTTACAATACTCAATATTCTTTTTCATTTATTTGCTGCCTGTTAAAACTTGTGAGTATATAAAGCTAACACAGTCATTCTCCTATGCCAGAATGAGAAAAAGTACACTAATTTTTTTGTCATGCTCTTTTAACGAGACCCCCTTTTTGTTTTCAATTGCAGTGCCTCCATTTCTTAAAACTAAACAAGGAGAAAGAGGAGGGAGAAAGAAACAAAAATAATAAACAAAAAAGTCCATTTACATTAGTATCTCCAATACACTTTAAAATTTTAACTGAAAAAAACTTTATAACATACACAGAAAATAATGCACCACTTCAGTAACACTGCTAAGAAAAAAATGTTTTACTTACAGTTAACTCTTCCTCCTCTTCCCCTCTCCTGAGTATTTTTCCAAACATTAATGACATGAAGTACGGCATATGCTTTAGAGTCCCCTACAAGTTTAACAAAGTCCAAAGAAGTCCAGTATTTCCAGATTTTCTTGTTCTGCCCTGTTGCACAAATATAATTATTGCTTTGTAATCCCACATTTGTCCATTTCCAGGTAACTGATTTTAGTCTCCAAACGTTAATGACATGAAGTATGGCATATACTTTAGAGCCACCTACAAGTTTAACAAAGTCCAAGAAAGTCCATTATTTCCAGATTCTTTTGTTCTATGCCTGTTCATCTCTATCTACAAAACCTTGCCTCTGTTTCATTTCCAGTTCACTCTCGATTCTTCTACTCAACTCTTGTGCTTTTTTTTTTTTATTATTATTTTCCAGTGAAACACTAGGATATGTTACATTGGCACAGTCTCTCTCTGTGGTCTTTATACCAGAAGAACAAGCAGCACAATATCCTCCTTTTTCAGCTCACTTTTTTGTTGGACAGACTTTTGTATTTCATCCTTCGCAAGTACTTAATCAAAAAATGTTTTTGTTCCTCCACGGAAACTATTTTCAGGATAGCTGAGTACAGCAGTTTGAATCTTACTCCTGCTTCTTGGCATGCCCTGTATAACATAATAAATTGTATTCCTCTTCTGCCTGGTTTGCAATGAATAGTCATTCTCCACAAACACTCTGCTGTCTCCCACTTTTAGTACTTTGCCCTTCTGCCACAGGTTTGTTAGAATCAACTCCTTCTGCTGGTAAGGTTGCACTTTTACTATTAAAAGATCTAGGCTGTTTTCTCATAGCCAGGTTTGGAGCATACACATGATGTGCCCTTTCAAATAATTATTGTTGTGGAATACCACTCCAGTTGCTTATTTGTACTTGCATAAAATTGAAACACACTGTTCCTTCCAGCTTCTCTGGCACAACAGAAAATCTTAGGTTTTGCCTATGTGCTCTGTCCTCTGAAGATATTTTTTGAAACGTCTCTTCTTGTGCAGTCTCATATTTAGACAGCCATTTCTTCATTTCAGTCTCTGAGTTTTGCAGCTCTGTCACCTTATCTGAATATCTGCTCAAAGCATCTTTCATTTTTTCCAGATTTTTGCTTGCTCTGATATACTCCATCAGTGTTTCATTTATTTTAACCAAGTCTGTGCCCGGCTGCTTTATACTTTCCCCTAGGTAACTGAAGTCACGTCTGGAACTTGCACTGCTTCTTTCTGAACTGCAGTACATTTCCCAGTCTATTTCTTCCTCCAGGTCTGTTATATTTCTTTTTTCCTGGCATCTGAAATGCACTTACTACTCAGTTACTGAAACTTCCCCAGAAATCTAGGTCCACTGACTTTCTCTAAGTTTCTGTTTTCAGACTGTGAGAGCCAGAATTAAGCTGTTACTCAATGTGCAGCCATCTTGGAAGTCGACTGCAAAGCACTCTTAACCGGACATACAACATCTGACTTGTATATAGAAACAGCCTGATCAACTGCCCTGTAGTTATGTTTTTGCTTCTTTGGTCTAGGAATACCTTTAAAGGTAGAGTAATCTGAGGACAGCATGCTTTTCCCAACATCTCCTGTACATAAAGTGTAACAGTCTTTTGCAGTGCCACAGTCACTAACCACAGATGGAGGCAATCATTTTCTTTTTTTTTTCTTTTTAGGTACAAGCACAGTGGTAGAAGCAGGACCAGGAATATTACCCATGGTGTAGTCAGAGAGGAAACCTCTCTGCTAATAGGTACAGTAAGCTCAGTAGCACTGGGAGAAGGTAAATATTCTCTAGTAAGCACAGCAGCACACTTGCCTTTCCCAAAGACAAAAAATGTCCCCCACACTAGTAAATAAAAGCAGTATACTGAAAATCATGTCACCCGACCTCAACTTTCACTCAGAAATTTCAAAGAACATTTATTACCTCACAAATGAGGAAATGTACTAATTCCATTAAAACAGTAACAGGAATGAAAATCACATTCCCACTGTAAAAGCACTGCCCTAACACTTATTATTTCCATAAAATCACAGTTTTCCACTTATAATTGTGCAACAGACCAAGTAAACAGTGCATTAGCATGAATGAAACTTCCTTGACAAAAAACAATATTCTTAAGGTAAAATAGAACGAAAATAGCGTTTCTTTTATGTTAAGGTAGTTCAGAAAAAAATACCACAAATTTTCAATAAAAAATTATGAGATGATGGGGTCCTGAAATGTTTTCTATTATGTTAGGCAAAAAGCTTTTTACTAACTGCTATTCCCCTGGAGCGAGAGAAATTCTTCTCTCAAGGCACCAGGAAAACTCAAAGATTTACCTGGTTGCTGATATACATTCCCCGCAAAATGATTACACCTTATCAGCAGGCCCGAGTGAGTGACAAGGAGGTGAGTTAAGAGCTTAGGCAAGTTGGTTAGGTGGTTTGTCCTTTGCAGGATACTACCCATAGGCTACTGCAGTAATGAGAATGAAGAAAATCTGAAGTTTAATCAGTTTCAGAGAAGGGTCTTTGCAAAATTACCCTGCAGTGTTTACTGATAAGTGTAGATGAAATAAGAATGGAAGGTGGTTTCTGAGGTCAAACAATTTCTATAGGAGGCAGGTAACTCAACAGCCACTGAGCTTAAGACCACTAAAATGACAGTGAGTCAAGTAGGAAAAATCAAAAATATTCACTGGGCAATCTCTCCGGCTGCTCTCACAATGAAAAAGTACAGTTGTGTATACTTACCATAAATGTAGATGTTCGAGTGTATTCACTGTTGCAGTCATCACACTTGGGTTATCTGCCTGCAAGTAGCCCTCAGTCGGCCCGAATACCAGAGTCTTAGTATTTCTGCGTTGGATGCAGTCACTTCTTCCATGACGTCAGGTCGTCAGGGGTATAAAACAGCCAGCAGATGCCATTACACAGTTTTTCTTGCCCCAAATCTCAGGAGCCCCTAAATAGGGAGCTAGTATATGGTGGGGAACACTACCATAAAAAAGTAAATATCAATGACCTTAGGAATAGCCACAGAGAGGAGAGGTAGCTAGCTAGAGAAAACCAGGGGGCTGGAGGGAGGGAAACCAGGACTGCAACAGTGAATACACTCAAACATCTACATTTATGGTAAGTGTACACAAATGTACTATGTTCTTCGTGTTTCACTGTTGCAGTCATCACACTTGGGTTGATTCTCAAAGCTGAGGAAGGGTGGAGGCAGTCAAGAAGCGCTAAAGCTGGCTAGTAGGCCTTGCAAGACTGCAGTAGCACCTCCAGCCCTGGATTTGGAAAAGATAGGCAAGTGGTAATGCTTAGTGAAGGTGTGTACAGAACTCCAGGTTGCAGCTTCCAGAATGTCCCTGGCAGGGACTTCCCTGAGAAATGCTGTAGAGGTAGAAGTAGCCCTAGTGGAATGTGTTCTGACCCCGAGGGGTTGGTTTTCCATGGTGCTTGTAGCAGAAATGGATGCAGTGTGCTATCCATTCGGAAATGGTTTGTTTTGAAATGGCCTTACCCTCTGCCCCGCCCCTGTAGCAAAGCTGACTAGCAGCTGGTCAGATTTTCTGAAAGGCTTATTCCTATCAAGGTAGAACCTGAGTTGTCTGTGCGCTTTATTCTGAGGGTTAGGGAAGAAGGTTGGTAAATGGATGGACTGGTTTAAAGCCACACTGGACATCACCTTAAGGCATAAAGGACGGTTTAGTCCGGAGGGAAACCCTGTCAGCATGGAAAATAATGAATGGTTACACAGCCATTAGTGCTTATAACTCAGACACTCTTCTAGCTGAAGTTATGGCTAAAAGCAAGGCTGTTTTCCAAGAGAGGCATTTTAACTCTGCTGAAGCAGCAGGCTCAATAGGTGGAAGCCTGAACTTTTCCAATACAAAGTTAAGATCCCACGCAGGGGTGGGTACTCTCCTTGGGGGCTTTAAGTTGTTAGCCCCTCTCAGGAACGGTTTGACGAGAGGGTGACAGAAAGAGGTGGCTCAGTATTATAATGAGCAGAGATGGCAGAGGCATGAATCTTAATGCAGGAGAAGGATATTTTTCTGTGGAGTAGTTCTGCTAGACAGTCCAGGATTAGAAGTAAGGAGGGCACTGCTGTGTCCTTTCCTTTAGACTGAGTCCAAAAACAACATCTTTTCCACTGTTCAGCACAGGATTTCCTAGTACTAGGCCTACTGGCTTCAACAATGAAGTACAGTTGTGTACACTTACCATAAATGTAGATGTTCGAGTGCATTCACTGTTGCAGTCATTACATTTGGGTAATCTGCTGGCAGGTTGCCCTCAAGTCGGCCTGAATTCCAAAGTCTTGGGTCCTGCATCGGTTGCTGTCATCTCTTCCGTGATGTCATGTCGTCAGGGGTATAAAACATGCAGCCGACGCCATTTTCTTTAGTTTTTCTTGCCCCCGATGTCAGGTGCCCCCAAAAAGGTAGCAATATGATACAACAGATATGCTCAGAATTAGTCCAAAATTATACAAAAATCACTGAACCCACAGACATTGCCAACATACTGGCAGACAGGTTCAGTGCAAACTTCACCCCCCTCTCCCCCCCTAAAGGAGAGATAACTATCCCAGCGGAGTGTAGCCTCCCAGACATCTCAAATGCGCAGGTGAAAGCTGCTCTCTCTAAAGCTAAAAACACAGCATCAATGGGACCGGATGGTGTCCCCGGCTGTGTGCTACATGAGCTAAATGAGGAATTAAACCCACACATAAGGCAGCTGTTTAATCTCAGCCTTACCACAGGATACGTGCCCAAGGAGTGGCGTACGGCAACTGTGGTCCCACTCCACAAAGGCGGTGCCTCTATGGACCCTGAAAATTACCGCCCCATAAGCTTAACAAGTCTGGTCTGCAAAGCTATGGAGAGGATCATAATGGAGCTCATAAACAAAGATATAGGGGACTTGCAGACATTGGACCTGACCCAGTTTGGCTTTGTCAAGGGCAGATCATGCCTTTTGAACTTGGTCGACTTCTTCGAAACAGTCACCAAGGCCATTGATGAGGGAAAGGCAGTCCATACAGCCTACCTTGACCTTGCAAAGGCTTTCGACACAATACCCCACTCTGGTATTGTAGAAAAACTTACCAGCTTAAATGTAAACCCATGTGTCACAAGATGGGTTGCAAACTGGCTTAAGGACAGAACCCACAGGGTTAGAGTTGCTGGCGCTATGTCAGACTCCAAGCCTGTCACAAGTGGTGTCCCACAGGGCTCGGTCCTTGGCCCCCTATTGTTCGGCATCTACTTCTCAGAAGTACAGGCCAACATGGGAGGACTTTGGCTGACAAAGTTTGAAGACGACTGCAAACTGGGCACCATAGTGGAAAGTGCATCGGACACGGATATCCTTCAGAAGGGACTCACGGAAAGTGATAGCTGGTGCCAGAGCCATGGCCTGAAGTTAAACGCCAAAAAATGTATAGTCATACCCTTCGGGAAAAACAAGGTAACCCCAAGCTAACATACAGGTGGCAATCCACTAAGCACAGAAGAGGTCATCAGGGACCTGGGGACCCAGGTTGACAGTGGCCTTTCTTTTGACACTCACGTTGCTAAAGTGGTTAGAAAGACCTTCTACATTGCCCACCTGATCATGAAGGGATTCACATCCAGATCTAGTGAGGTCATTGTTCCCCTGTACTCTTCACTTATCAGACCAATGATCGAGTACAATGCCCCATTCGGGATGTATCTCACCCGACATCTGCAGCAATTGGAGAGACCCCAAAACTTCCTCACCAAAAGGATAAAGGGACTCCAAAATCTGTCATATGCTGCCAGATTGAAGAAACTCCAGCTCTATTCAGTTGCATACTGTCTGCTCAGAGGTGACATGTGCCTGACATACAAGGCCATGTCCAACCCGGAATTAATGGACATGCTCCACCTCAAAAAATCCAAATCCACCAAAACCACTAGAGCAAGCAACTTAAACCTTAGCACGGATATAAACAGGACGTGCTGGAGGGATAGATTTATCACTCAGAGTCTCCCTATGCTGTGGAATAAAATCCCAGTCCATGTGAGGCAGAGCACCTCGCTGGCTCTTTTCAAGAGAAATCTTGACCTGTGGATGGGAGATCGTAGGTTTACCCTGGGAATCATCTCTGTGTCACTGCTGGACAGAGGCACAACAAACTAATGGGCACAGTATTCTTTCATATAAGGGGTGGCGTAAGCCACAAAACTTTGGGCTAGGCTTATAAATGCCTTAGGGCAGACAGCCTAGTATAAACCTATGAACCTATATATATATATATATATATATATATATATATATATATATATATATATATACATACACATGCATCAATATAAATTTTACCTTCATCTACAAGCAAATACACCACATAGGTTGTAAAAGATAGAGAAGGAAAGATACATTTTAGAATGAAAGGGGGATGGCGGGAGGGTAACCTGGACTGCAACAGTGAATACACTCGAACATCTACATTTATGGTACATGTACACAACTGTACTATGTTCTTCATGTTTCACTGTTGCAGTCATTACATTTGGGTAGAATTCCAAAGCTATGGTTGGGAGGCTGAAGCTAAACAGCATTAGGTGCGGCTATAAGGCCCTGCAGCACTGCAGTGGCAAAGCCTGTCCTGGACTTAGAGTAAAGAGGCAAATGGTAATGCTTTGTAAAGGTGTGAACAGAACTCCAAGTAGCAGCTTCTAGAATGTCTTTGGTTGGTACTCCTCTGAGAAAGGCTGCTGAAGTAGCTGCAGCTCTGCTGGAATGAGACCTAATGCCCTTGGGCACATGTTTGCCATGGTGTAAGTAGCAGAAACGGATGCAATGGCTTATCCACTTTTAAACTGTCTGCTTTGAAATGGCCTTTCCTTCGGATCCTGCAGCATATGACACTAGTAATAGCTCAGTTTTTCTTAGAGCTTTAGTCCTGCTCAAGTAGAATCTTACTTGTCTGTGTATGCCCAAGGAATGCAGAATTCTCTCCCCTTTGTTCTGCGGATTTGGATAAAAAATTGGCAGATGAATTGTTTGGTTAAGAGCCACACTGGAAACTACCTTAGGCATAAAAGTAGGATTTGCCCTCAGAGACACTCTGTTTGATTAAAATATGATAAAAGGCTCTACAGCCATGAGGGCATGTAGCTCTGAAAGCCTTCTTGCTGAAGTAATTGCTAGCAGCAGCGCGGTCTTCCATGATAAGACCTTTATATCAGCGGTAGCAGCTGGTTCAAATGGAGGCAGGGTGAGTTTTTCCAACACAAAATTAAGGTCCCATGCAGGTAATGGTAATCTTCTAGGAGGCCTTAAATTTTTGGCTCCACTAAGATACTGCTTTAGTAAAGGATGAGAAAAGATTGGTGGCTCTGTATTGTAATGAACGGAAATGGCAGAGGCATGGATTTTGATTGATGAGAAAGATAGGCCCTTGTCAAGCATCTCAGTTAAGTATTGTAATATCTGAGGAATATGTGGTTCTGCTGTATCAGTTCCTTGTGCTTGATTCCAAGCACAGAATCTCTTCCATTTGTCAGCGTAAGATTTTCTAGTACTAGGCCTTCTGGCTTCCAAAATGACATCCATCACAGCTTTACTGAGAGGTGTCATTTGTATGATTACAGGATTAGCCATGCTGACAGGTTCAGAGTCTGTAGTTGATTGTGCAGGATCTGATTGTTTTGCTGGGACATTAGGTGTGGTTTTTGAGGCAAGGTCCAAGCTGGGTATTGTGACAAGTTCCTTAGGATTGGGTACCAGTATTGGCGGGGCCAGTCCTGGGCAATTAATATCATCTTTGGCTTCTCTTGTCTGACTTTTAGGAGGACCTTCGGTAGAAGAGGCAGAGGAGGAAAGGCGTAAACAGATAGGTTTTTCCAACTGAAGGATAGGGCATCCACTTTCCATGCTTGTCCGTGATAAGTCCTTGTGCAGAATCTTTTCAGTTGACAGTTTTGAGGAGAGGCAAATAGATCTATGTCTGGGCTCCCCACTTCTCTGTTATCATGCTGAAGACTTGCGGATTTGGTTTCCACTCGTGATGATCCATAAGGTTTCTGCTTAAATCGTCTACCAGAGTGTTTTGTTTTCCTGGCAGGAATTGAGCTTGAAGATGTATTTGGTAGGTCAAAGCTGTGTCCCACAGTGCCATGGCTAATCTGCAAAGGGGGGTATGAGTGTGTGTGCCCCCTTGCTTGTTTATATACCACATGACTGCGGTGGTGTCCATCTTTATCAGTAGTTGTCCTGGATGAAGTAAGTCCTTGAAGGCTGTTAGGGCATTTTGAACAGCTAGCATCTCTTTCTGGTTGATATGTAGATGCATTTGATTTGGTGCCCATATGCCCTGAATGCATCTTCCTGCCATATGGGCCCCCCAGGCATAATCTGATGCATCTGTTGTTAAGGTTTGGCTGGCAGGGGGTAGAGTGAAGGGCCGTCCCATGTTCTGGTGACAGGCCTTTACCCACCATAGAAACTCCTGTTGCAGGCAGGGAATGAGAGGAATCATTGTTTCCAGACTGTGTAAATGTTGACTCCATAAACTTTTTAGGTACCATTGAAGTTTCCTCATATGCAGTCTTGCATATGAAATTAGTAGGATGCAGGATGCCATGAAGCCAAGAGCCTGCAGAATTGGTCTTGTAGAAGACTGGGTTTTCGTTGCCATCAGTTTGAAGTAAGTAGTCAGTTGCCTTTGTCTGACATGAGGTAAGCCATCTGGGCAGTTGTATTCAAGCTTGCACCAAGGAATATTATCTTTTGAGAGGGTACCAGTTGTGATTTCTTTTAGTTTATTGTGTACCCTAGGCATGTTAGAAGCCTTTTCACAAACGCCAGGTGTCGCAGAAGTGTGTCCTTGTTTTCTGCTTGAATGAGACAGTCCATGTAAGGATATATTTGTATACTTCATTGTCTGCAAAATGCAATTACTGGTGCCAGGCACTTTGTAAAGACCCTGGGCGCAGTAGATAAGCCAAAAGGCAGTGTAGAGAATTGGTAATGCATTAAGCCAGCCTAGAATCTGAGGTATCTTCTGCATGACTGTCTTATTGGGACATGCACGTATGCCTCTTTTAGGTCTAAACTCACCAGCCAAGCATTCTTGCCCAGCATGGGCAGAAGCTACTGCAAAGTAAGCATTTTGAATTTTCGAATGTCCAGGTATGTATTCAAAATCGATAAATCCAGTATTGGCCACGAGGCCTTTTCCTTTCTGGGTACCAGGAACAGTCTTGAGTAAAAACCTTGTCCTTTTTCCTGTTCTGGTACTGTCTGAATGGCCCTCATATCCATGAGGGACATAACCTGTTTCTGTGCCACTGTTCATTGATTTTTTGGCAGATCTGGCCAACCATTTGTCATTGGCAGTGTGTGGAAATGGAATCTTTATCCCTGTGATACGATGTTTTGCACCCACTTGTCCTGGGTTAACTGCCAATTTTGAGCAAAAAGTGCTAATTTCCCCCTATGGCTGCTGCCAAAAGATAAGTGCTTGGTGTAGGCAGAGGGGAAGTCATTGGGATTGCTTTCTGTAGATTTGCCCTTTATCTCCTCCAGATTTGGAGGTGGATGCGCCCCATTGCTTTGACCTGTATGAGTCTTCAGCCTGGTACCTGGAACTCTTAGGGCGTCTGGATTTGCCCCTTTGAGCTTTGTCTGACACAGGAAAGGACCAATTTTTTGTAGGCCAGTGTCTACTGAATCTTGGTGGCTGCACTTGTAAGACTTCTTTAACCGTCTGCATAAACTTAGCTTTGTCTTCCATTTTCTTTAAAACCTCTTCTGCCTTAATATCAAACAAAAAATCATGCTGTAAGGGTGCATCTAGCAATTTAGCTTTACCATGATCAGGCAAATTTTGTTCCTTTAACCAGGCATGCCTCCTAATCACAGATCCAGTAACTGTGGCCCTGCAGGAAGCCTCTAAAGAATCAAAACCACATTGCAAAGTATGCTTTCCAACTTGTTCAGCTGCATGCAATAATTCCTGCAATTCTTTATTTTCTACATATTCTGAAATCAACATCATTTTCTGTTTCAGCAATCCCATAACATGTTGTTGGTACTTAAGCATATGAAATTGACAATTTAAGGCCCTGATTGCCAAGGTTGCAGATGTATAAACCTTTTTTCCCCCATCTGTCCAGAGCCCTAGAATTTCTGTCAGAGGGGGTAGGGTTTTTTTTGCTGTTGAGGCCTTAACTCTATTTGGACCCTGTGAAATAGTTTCAGGATCAGCAGCAGGGTTTCTAAATAAAAATGTATGCGAGTCGGGGACTCTGTAATATCTGTCAGGCTTACTGGGAGCCGGAGGTAAGGAGTCAGGGGTCAAGCTCGACTCCGAAAACACATCATCCACAATGTCTAAAACAGGGGGAATAGCTAAAGGCTTGTGCTGAGGGAGAAGAAAATCCCTAAGCCTCTTTTTTGATTCTGAGAAGCCTTGACTCTCCCCGTGAAAATGCTCCCTCAAAGTATGCAAGGTTTCTCCAAATGAATAATCCTCAGGAGGAGATGCAGATAGAATAGACTCCTCAGCATCAGAATCCTCATAGGGAGGTATACATAATTCCTGACCAGAAGAGGAATCAGAAGAAATAGAAACCTGATCTGAAGATTCATATTCAGTGTCTTGCCTAGGCCTCTTATCTGGAGGGGGATGGGTACTCCTGATCAAGGTAATGAGGTCTTCAGCCATTTTGCTCATCTGTTTTTTAGGCATAGAGGCCTGTGCACGTGGCTCATGCATTGTTTTTTTAGGTTTAGAAGTTGCTTTTGTCTTTGGTTTTGCAGCTGTAGTTGGTTTGATGTACAAATGTTGAGGTCTGAATACAATCTCAGAAGCCAGTGCCTGCTCAGCGGCTCAGGACCCATCCGAGGGAGATACATCTGTCGGTCCAATACCTTGAGTATCTTGCGGCATGCCGGACTCAACATAGGTGTTGGTAGAGGCCTGCGATTTGAAGATAGCAGGAGCTGCGAAGGTGCCTCACTCAGAACCGGCGACTGGCTTAGGAGAAGCTTCGTCGTGGGTTTTGGATCTCGACTGCCTTTTCTGTCCTTTTCTTTGCGTTTTTTTATATACTCTGGTAGTCATATTGCTATCAGAAGACATTTCTGGGAAGTTAAATCTGTTTCCAAAATACTTTGATGCAAAAATATACCGACGCTTAATAGTGCGTTGGTTAAATCTAGCACAAAATCGACAGCCAGACACACTGTGATCAGGGCCTAGGCAAGGAATACAGTATAAATGGAAATCCTTATGATGTATTTGCTTCCCACAAGTAATACAATTATTAACTTTTTCTGACATCGGTAAAAAGCAAGAAAAAAGTTTCCCCAACGGGGTACTTAGCTTTAGTGAAGACTTCGGTTCTGAAACTCAAACTCGAATATTTCAGTAGTCGGCCGACCGGCACTTGTGAAATGCTTCTGCTTCGGGCACTGCGCAGCAAGAAAGACTAAAGAAAATGGCGTCTGCTGCATGTTTTATACCCCTGACGACCTGACGTCACGGAAGGGAAGACAGCAACCGACGCAGGACCCAAGACTTTGGAATTCAGGCCGACTTGAGGGCAACCTGCCAGCAGATTACCCAAATGTAATAACTGCAACAGTGAAACACGAAGAACATCATCCAGCACCTGTTTGCTGAGGGTTGCTGGCAAGGTATTCATGGGATAAGCCAGACTGCAAGGTTTAGGGTTTGCAATTGTGGATGCAAAATCTGCCCCTCCTGCTGAGACAGCAGGGTAGGAGGCTGGTGTAGGTGCCAGGGTGGCACCACTGTCAGGCTGCGCAGGAGTGGGTACCAGTGCTGGCGTGGCCAGTACGGGGCAATCAGAATTGCTCGGCTTGTCTTCTTTTATCTTGAGTAGTACTCTTGAGAGAAGGGGCAGAGGGGGAAAGGCATAGATTGAGAGATTTTCCCATTGAAAGGATACAGCATCCACCTTCCAGGCCCTGTTGTGAGGGTTCCTGGTGCCGTATTTGCTTAACTGCTGGTTCCCGGAGGAGACAGAGATCTCCACCTCTGGATCAGAAGGTTGAATGTGTTGAGCTCCAATTTCCACTTGTGTGGGTCTAGGAGATTTCAGCTTAAGTCATCTGCCAGAGAATTTTGCTTGCCTGGCAGGAATTGAGCTTGTAGATGGACTTGGTTGCTCAAAGCTGTGTTCCACAGGGCCATGGCTAACCAGCAGAGTGGGTAAGAATGGGTTCCCCCCTGCTTGCTTATGTACCACATAACTGTGGTGTTGTCTGTTTTTATCAGCAGTTGTCCTAGAAGGATTAGGTATCTGAAGACTGTTAGAGCAGTCTGTACAGCTAACATTTCTTTTGATTGATGTGCAGGAGAATCTGCCTTGGGATCCAGTGGCCCTGAATGCATTTGCCTGCCATGTGAGCCTCCCATGCATAGTCTGATGCGTCTGTTGTTAGGGTATGGGCAGCGTGGGGTTGAGTGAAATGCAGTCCCTTGTTGTGGTTACACGCTTCTGCCCACCAAAAAAACTTTGCCCTTAGACAAGGTATGATAGGAATGACAGTTTCCAAGTCCTGAGAATGTTGGCACCAAAGACTTTTTAAGTACCACTGAAGTTTCCTCATATGCAGTCTTGCATATGGAATCAGCAGAATACATGAGGCCATGAACCCTACGGCTTGCAGTATTTTTCTTACAGATAGCTGGGTTCTGGTGGCCATTTGTTTGAAGTAGTCTGTTAGATAGACCTGTTTTTCTGAAGTTAGAAATGCCATCTGGGAAGTTGTGTCCAAGCTTGGTCCCAGGAATACAATTTTTTGACTGGGTACCAGTTGAGATTTCTTTTCGTTGATGGTGTACCCCAAGTAAGTGAGAAGATTTTGTACAAATGCCAGGTGCTGAAGCAGCAATTCCTGACTGTCCACCTGAATCATGCAGTCGTCCAAGTATGGGTACATTTGGATATTTCTCTGCCTGCAGTATGCAATGGGTGGAACCAGGCATTTTGTGAATATCTGGGCAGAGTAGATAAGCCAAAGGGAAGTGCAGAGAACTGATGCTGCCTAGATCCTGCCCTGAAACTTAGATATTTCCTGGATAACTGCCTTATGGGGATGTGCAGATCAGCTTCTTTTAAGTCTAGAGACTAGCCAGGCATCCTTGGCTAGCATGGGTAGAAGCTGTTGCAGGGTAAGGATCTTGAATTTTGGGACCATCAGAAAGGTGTTGAGAATTGAAAGATCCATGATAAGGCACCAAGAGCCCTCTTTTCTGGGCACCAGGAAAAGTCTGGAGTAGAAACCCTAACCCCCTTTGTTCTAGTGGAACAGGCTGAATAGCTCTGATATTGAGCAGGGAAAGTACTTGCTTTTGGGCCTCTGCCCACTGTTTATCGACTCAAAAATGAAAATTTCAGGTAGCGGCCAACCGGCACTTGTGAACTGCTTCTGATTCAGGCTCCTCCACGGCAAGAAAGACTGATGCAATGCCGTCGACTGCCTGTTTTATACCCCTGACAACCTGACGTTATGGAAGAAGCGATAGTATCCGATGCAGAAATACTAAGACTCTGGTATTCGGGCCGACTGAGGGCTAACCTGCAGGTAGATAACCCAAGTGTGATGAATGCAACAGTGAAACGCAAAGAACATCTGACAAAGCATAGATCCTGCCCTGAAACGTACACATTTCCTGCAAGAGTCCCTTATTGGGATGTGCAGACAGAGTTCCTTTAGGTCTTGGGTGGCTAACCAGGCATCTTTGGACAGCATAGGGAGAAGCGCCTGTAGGGTGACCATTTTGAATTTTGGTACCAGCAGGAAGGTGTTTAGAATGGATAGATCTAAGATTGGGTGCCAGGTGCCCTCTTTTCTGGGTACCAGGAAAAGTCTGAAATAAAAACCTTGGCCTATCTGTTCTGCAGGAACTGGCTGAATTGCCCTTATGGAGAGCAGGGACTGAACTTGGTTTTGTGCCTCTACCCATTGGTTTGGAGGAAGGTCTGGGAACCCTTTTGGGGTGGGCAGCATGTGGAAATAAAATCTGTACCCCTGGGATACTATGTTGAGGACCAAATGATCGTTGGTGATGGAGGTCCAGTTTTTTGCATGGTGGGAAAGTTTTCCTCCTTGGGGTACAAGCAATTGGGCAGAAGTGAGGAGGTGGAGTTGAAAAGTAATTGTGAATTCTTTCCATAAGGGAGTGGTTTAGCACTCCCTGCTTTAGAAGTGGAGGTACTCCATTGTTAGATCTCTGCATACCCTGAGACTGTAATCTGGGGGTCTGTTTCCCCTGTGTCTAGTTTAAGATGTCCTTGAGGGTGCTGGAAAGGACCAGTGTTTTGAGGGGCAATGCCTACTAAATCTTGGAGAATGCACTTGTAAAAATCTTTGACTGTTTGCATAGACTTAACCTTTTCTTACATCTATTTTAAAACCTCTTCTGCTTTGGTGCCAAACAGATTGTCATTGTTTAGAGGTGTGTCCAATAATTTTGATTGGACATGGTCTGGCAAGGTCTGCTCCTTAAGCCAGGCAAGCATTCTAAGTACAGAACCTGTGACTGCTGCCCTGTAAGATGCTTCTAAGGCGTCAAACCCACATTGCAGGGTATGCTTGCTGACTTGGCTTGCAGAATGCATAAGCTCCTGTAATTCTTTATTTCCTGCACAGTCAAGAAAGGTAGATAATTTTTGCTTAAGAAGTTCCATAGCATGTTGCTGGTATTTCAGCATGTGGTACTGACAATTTAACGCTCTAATGGCAAGAGTTGCAGAGGTGTACACTTTTTTACCCCATCTATCTAAAGCTCGGAATCCCTGTCTGAGGGGGTGGGATTCTTAGCTGTAGTTGCTTTTATTCCTTTAGGTCCATGGGAGATGACCTCTGGGTCAGCAGTAGAATTTTTGAAGAGAAATTTGTGAGAGTCAGGGGACTCTGTAGTACCTGTCATGTTTCCTTGGAGCAGGGGGTGGAGTATCAGCAGTTAGACTGAATTCCATAAAGACATCATCCACAACATTCAGAACAGGAGGGATAACTAAGGGTCTGTGCTGTGGTAGATCTAAAAATTCCCCAAGTCTCTTTTTGGACTGAGGATAATCCTGGCATTCCCAATGGAAATACTCTCTCAAAGTATATAGGATTTCACCAAAACAAAAATCCTCTGGAGGTGAGACAGAAAGAATGGATTCCTCTGCATCTGAATCCTCATAGGTAGATAAGGGCATGTCTTCATAATCGTCGGACTCTTGGTCAGATAAAGCTGCTGGGGACAAGTCTCTTTTTCTTTTAGCAGGGGAAGGCTGGCTTCCCCTAATCAGCATGATCAGGTCATCTGTCATTTTAAGCATCTGAGGTTGTGGCAAAAAAGCAGGAGCTTGAGATTGGGTAGTTGGTTTTTTAGGCGTAGCTCGTACTCTTTGCCTTAGAAACTCTGTAGTTTTAAAAAGAACTGAAGATGCAAAGGAAGTCATCGGTAGTGCAAAGAGCTTCCTCAGAAGCCGGTGCCTGCAGAGCGGTTCTGGACCCATCCAAGGTAGAGACATCCACAGGTTCTGTAGTCAAAAAGAGTCTCATGGCATACCGGACTCCGAACAGGTCTCGTTAGCGGCCTGCAAATCATCGAAGCAGGCATCAAGAGCTGCAAAAGTACCTCACTGAGTACCGGCAACTAGCTTAACGGAAGAGTCGTCGGCAGTTTTGGACCTGTGCGGTCTCTCTCTGTCTTTATTCTTACGTTTTTTCAGAAGATTGGTAGTCGGATGGCTCACCGAAGCCATTTCGGAATACAGAGATCGAGAATTAAAGTATTTAGCTACAATAAGGGCCCGACGATGAATAGTTTGGGCGTTGAATAAAGCACAAAACCGACAGCGGGGTATGTTGTGGTCTGGGCGTAAACAGGTGACGCAGTAAGAATGGAAATCTTGGTGTGGTATTTGCTTTCCACAGGCGAGACAACTGTTAACTTTTTCTGACGTCGGTTAGAGCAAGAAAAACAAGATCCTCAACGGGGTACTTAGCTTTAGAAGACTTCAAGATTATTCAATTTCGGAAACAAAATCTCAGGTAGCGGCCGACCGGCACTTGTGCGAACTGCTTCTGCTTCGGGCTACTCGGCAAGAAAGACTGATGTAATGGTGTCGGCTGCCTGTTTTTATACCTCTGACGACCTGACGTCAGTACTGAAGCGACAGCAACCAACGCAGAAATACTAAGTCTCTGGTATTCGGGCCAACTGAGGGCTATCCTTGGCAGGATAATCCAAGTGTGATGACTGCAACAGTGAAACACGAAGAACATCTTGAGTTCTTTTTGTTAGTTTCAATATTACTAACTCAGCTCATCATGTAATTCACAAACAGTTAATCTGTTTGGAAGCACATAAAATAATACAAACGCTTTCCTTAAAAGTCAAATGACTGCAATATAAGATGTGCATAAAGCAAGAAAACAATGCAAGCATATAACAATAAAACAAAAATCAAAAATATATACTGAGCAGTCTTCTCTGGCTGCTCTTTGCAGCAAAACGACTTGTTTTCCTTAACATAAGTAAAAATGCAATTCCTCATCCCTCAACTAAGCTCAAAGTTTTTTTTTTCCTTTTGAAAGCAAAGAATGCAATATGTTGTTTTCTAGACCTAACCTAAAACTTTTAAAATTCCAAGAAATAACTAAAATAAAATAAGAGCAGTGTAACAAATGTAGATTATGAAACAAAAAAACACAAATGCTCACTTTTGACAGCTGTCACAATAAAACCTGCTCATTTTCCTTACCTTAAATAAAAATGGTATTTGTTAGCTCCTACCTACATTTCAAAAACAGTGAAGCAGTATGTGCATGATGGAAAAGCTGTAGTTGTACTACATTTTTTGTGAGATACCTTAAGTCATGTATGCAACTGCAGTGAGGTGAAAGAGGACAGCTACATAAGGAACAGTAAAAAATAGTACATCATCCAGATTATGCATGAGGTGCAGGATATGTTGAGTGGGTTAGCACTTTAGCAATAATCCATACATGGGTGTTAGAAATGCTTGTTTTACTCACAGCTGACTTTATTCTCATGACCATCCAGGGTAAAATAAACACTGCCCACACCCTATCATGGGTTTTTTCTATTGTACAACTGTATTAGTTTTTTAAAATGATTTTGTGCATTTGTTTTCTTTTAAGGTGTTTACCTCTTAGCTGTGTTTTTTCCACTTCATTGTACTAAAAGAAAAAAGATATCACTTTTTTTTGTATACATATTTACTTTAAATGTATGTTTTATTCTTGATGTAGTTTATTTTTAAGTTTACTTTAGTTTTATATAACTATCTACATACACACACACACACACACACACACACACACACAATTTTACATAGATAGCTAGATAGATACATACACATGCATTAAGTGTTTGAGTGCTTGAGTGTTTGAGGTGTTTGTACAAACAAGTAGTTGGCTTAACCAGCATCCGTGGCTGGTACCTGAACTAGCGCCCCACCCCCCCTTGCTCAAAAAGAAGAGCAAAAAAAAAAAAAAATGCACAGCACTTCAAATCACAAAAATTTGAAGCAACACACAAAAAAAAGTTGTGTTCTTACCAAAACGTTTCATCTCTGTTGTCCATTTCCATTAACCTGTGGGGATTGCTTCCGATCCTCCGAACTGAAAGGCATGTTTTTTTTTTTTTTTTTTACAGCTAGAGCTTCCTGACTAGAGCTCTTCCCTATACCCACACTGCCCCGCTACCCCAACGTAGTTCAGATTAGGTTGATCAGAAAAGGCATATAACAAACATATTTACACTACTGAAAATACACAACTCCATAAACTAATCATCATCAGAAGTTCAACATAAGGAATATAAATTCCTCTGAACATTCAACCAGGCTTCCCAAAGAGTTGGATACGGGCTGGGAAGGTTAATGGAAATGAAGATGGACAACACAGACAGAACGTTACAGTAAGAACATAACTTTATCTGATGTTGTCCTCTTCATTTCATTAACCTGTGGGACAAAGTCCCCAGCTAAGATCAAGAGTAGCCCTCATGGAAAGATATTCCGAAGAACAGCAGACCCAAAAGCACTTTTACACTCATGGACAGGATGTTCAATTTGTAATGCGTAATAAATGTGTGGGGATTACACTAAGTAGCTGCAGTGCAAATGTCCTCAATAGAAACTCTAGACCAAAAAGCCTGAGAAGTAGCCCATGGACCTTGTAGAGTGGGCCCTAGTTGGTCCTGGCAAGGGAATGTTTTTGGAACAGTAAATAAATGCAATACAACCTTTCAACCATCTTACTAGAAAGACTTTGGTAATACATTTACCTCTTTTTGCTACAGAAAAAAATATGAATAATGGATCAGACTTCCCAAAGGGCTTGGTTCTGTGTAAATAAAAACAAAGTTGTCTATGAACATCAAGTAAATGGACAACACATTCACCTTTGTTTTGACAATTGGGAAAAAAAGACTAGAAGATTGATGGACTGATTATTGTTCCCTTCCACAGACACCTTGGGTATAAACAAAGGATTAGTATATGCAGGGTAAATTTATCCCTGTGAAAAATCAACTATGGAAATTTTGAAGAAAGGGCTTGAAGTTCAGACACTCTTCTTGCAGACATAATAGCTACCAGAAAGTTTTCCAGGGAAAAAATTCAAATCCACAGTGGCTGCAGGCTCAAATGTTGGATGGACCAAGGCCTGCAAAATCATCATTAAATCCTAAGGTGGAGTACGATCTTTCACTGGAGGCCAGAGCAAGAAAGTGCCCCTAAGGAATGCTTTACAAAGCTTAGAAGAAGCAAGGGGATAAGGAATCCAAGCCAACATGAAAACTGGATATGGCTGATAAATGGACTTACTAGTGGGACAACTAGCTCCATCATTGAAAAGAGAAGCCAAAAAGTCAAGAACAGCAGTAACTGGTGCCGTAAAAGGCTCAGTTTCTATTTGTTTTGGTGCAGCCCACATAGAAAATATTTTCCATTTGCTTTTATAACTCTTATATGTTGAAGACCTATGTGAGGAGACCAAAATTTCTCAAATGGGGAAGAAAGCCTTGGATATATCTTGCCATCTTCGGAAGTGGAGAGACCATACAGTTAGCTTCAGGCCTTGTATGTCCAGATGGGGATCCCCTGAAGGGTGAGACAGAAGATCTGGGACCAGATCCAACCTCATCGGAGGGCAAACCAGATGAGACCAAAGGAGAGTGAACCTGTTTTGTCATGACCAAAAGGAAGCAATGAGGAATTACTTTGCTCTGCAAACCAGAAAGCTTTCTGTAACAACTTGGGAATTAGTGCTATAGGAGGAAAGCCACAGAGAAGACCACAAAGCCAAGCATGGACAAGAGTATCCCTGGGTGACTGTCCCTGAGGAGGGATCAAGGCAAAGTACCTGCTGCATTTGTTGTTGAAAGTGGATGCAAACAGATCGCAGCAGGGGAGATCCCATTTGTGCAAGATCATGTCTGTCATTGACGGATTCAGAGACCACTTGTGATGCATCGGTAATAATCGACTGAGCCAGTCTGCTAATATGTTGAACTCCCCAGGAATGTGTGCTCCTATCAGAAAGGGGTTGGTAGAGACCGTCTCTTGACATAAGGGGTAGCACCTTGTTCCTCCCGGTTTGCTGATGAACCAAACTACTGACATGTTCTTCGTTGGAAATGCAATAGTCCCTCGAGGAAGAAAACTGCTGAGTTCTTGCAACGCTAGAACTCCTCCTCTCATCTTCAGTACATTGATATGCAACTTGGTCTTCTGGGACGTCCACTTGCTTGGACTGTTTGACCCAGATAATGCCCCCCCACCCTAGCTGGGAGGCATCTGTTGTCAACATGGCATCTGAGGATGGAAGGACGAATGAACATCCTTGAGTAACGTCTGTGGAGTGAAGGCACCAAAGCAGAGATTCCTTGCATATTCACAATTGTTTTATGGTAAGACTGAGAGGATTCCTGAGTAGTGACCACTAAATTGATAATGTCCACTGCAATACCCTCATGTGGAAATGAGCCATGGTAAGGACAACCATTGTCGCCGCCATTGAACCCAAAGCCCTGAGAACTAAACTGGCTGGAGGCTGATGTATGGTTAGAATTTGTCTAATATGACCTTCTTAGATTCATTACCCTTTCTGTCGTCAGATAAGCACAGGATGTTCAGATGACCCCAATGAAATCTATGAGCTGAACTGGATCCAGCTAGGATTTCTGCATGGTGATAGTTATCCCTAGATTTGGGGCAGCTGTAGTAAATAGTCTCTGGCTTAAATAAGTAGATGCCTGGTTGGAGCGGTCAGAAGTCAAGTCATCCAGATATGGAAAAATCTGGTAGCCCTGCAGTCTGAGATGAGCTCCCACCACTGCCAAGCATTTGCTGAACACCATGGGGGCTATGGTGAGAACAAATGGGAGTGATCTGAACTGGTAATGACTGGCTCCCAGCATGAAAAGGAGGAATTGCCTGGGGCATCTGTCCATTTTTTTATATGGTTACACGCTTCCTTCAGGTCCACGAGCACATCCACTTGTCCGCCTTCAAGAGAGGCAGGATGGACTGGATTATGACCATCCTGAACTTCGTGTGCTTTATCGATTTGTTCAGAGATGTCAGATCTACAACAGGTCTAAAGTCCCCTGTCTTTCGGAGTACTAAAAGAATCTGCAGTAATAGCCCAGTCTGAGTTGATATTGTATGTGTGTGGGGGGCCTCTTGGATGACACATTTTTACTTTGTGGACCGCATCCTCCCTCTGATTGGGTGGAGGTAACATTTTTTTCTTGGGAATTTCCAGAAAGGGAATGAAGTATCTTCTGGATATGATCCTTAGCACCCATTTGTTGCTTTCGATGGCCTCCTAGGCTTCTAGGTGCAAAGAGAATCACCCCCCAACTGCCTGCAGAGAAGGACAGTCAGGCAACTGTTCAAGATCACTAGAAGGGCTTGTCCTGAGAGGTTTCCAATGACCCCCTCAGCCGTGTGGGTGGTGTCTTCCATTTTCATTATTCCGCCCCTCTGCCCCAGGGGGAAAATTCTTCCTAACTGTCCTGAAAAGGACCCTGCGATTTTCAAAACCACATTTTCTTACTTACATATTGGCACCTGGAGAAGTTCCTTTGTGGGGTAGAGAAACGTATTCTAATGGCAGACAAAGTCTTTCCATCCTTCTAACTCCAGGACAGAGTCTCACGAACAGTTGGTCCAAACAAGGTGGAGCTGACAAAGATGGCATTAATAAAGGTTTGTTTGAAAGGCTCCACAAAGCCCCACAGCCTCATCCAGGCATGACACCTCACAGCAAATGGCAGCCCGTGATGTAACATCTGCAGTGTGGGAAATCAACCTCATGGATGCATTGGCTAGTGAATGTAGGATGGCCAGCCTGGAGGAAAAAGTTTTCTGCTCCTCGTCGGACATGGACCCTGAGGTCAGGCTATAAAGTTTCTTTACTAAGCCCCTCTGTAGCCTTGTAAAGTGAGACAAGTAGTTAACTCCCTTCAAGGTGAATGTGGGATAGGTGTAAACTCTTTTGCCAAGTCTGTCCATTGCCCAGGATTCTCTATTCAGGGGATGGACAGAGGAGCTCTCCAGGGCAAGCTCCTTCTTGGTGGCTGCTGCAACAACCATGACATCTTGGCATCTGGAGAGATACCCTTGGCCCAAAATAACTTATCTGCAGGGGAGCTGAAAATCTTGTCTGCTTGTTTCGGGATTGGCTCTACTGTGTCCCATTCCTTCCAAGCTCTGGAAGACACCAGCCTGATCAGCAGGTCAACCAGGGGGAACACCCAGGCATACCTGTCAACTGTACAGATTTTCACAGAATGTCCAGAGTTTTGCTTCATATTTTTGGTGTGCTCCTCTTAAAATCTGCAGCTGTCTGGCAAAAACCTGGGAACTGAAGTCATTAAATAAAGACAAATATTTGAGTGTAAGACTCCACATCCTTCAGAAAATTCATGCTAATGCAAAAAATATTATTCCATCAACTTTCTAAGTTTGTAAGAGGAATATTTAAAATCTGTCCCCCCCAACATTTTAGGTTTTGTCCAGATTTTTTGCTCTAAGAGGTTGAGAGGTATGCACCCAGGTAGTAGATGGGCTGCACCTGAAAGCCTCCCACAACACTGATTTCTCTGTGGAAGGGTTTTGGGCTGACCAGCCACCCCTCTGGTACAGAATTTCTAAAATGTCTCCAAAGGAGATGTTGTCGGGTGGTGACTTTGGGGGCCCTGCTCCTTCCTTGAAATCTGTGTCCATGGTAATTGATTCCGTAGGAGAATTAATGCATCTCCATTTACACAGCTTCTTCCGAGGGACCTCCTTGGTGGGGTGCTCCAGTAAGGTATCGGAAGATGGCTGGGGTTCTTGTCATGGGAAGAGAATGGAGGCATTGGGGGATGGGGCAGAACAGAAGCCTCAGGCACCAGACTAGTATGGGTGGTGGGAGGAAACATGGCAGAAAGTGATGGGGGTCTCCTTGGATGGGAGGGAACCCTCTCTACCACTTTGAAAGTTGAAAGGCCCCAAACCACCGAGAGCTGTCCCACTGGAGTCGACAATTCACGCAGAGTTCGAGCTTCCTGGTCCAAAGAGGAGTCAGAGCTGAGCTATCAAAGACCAAAGCTCCAAAGTGAAGCAAAGGTTCTGAAAGCTTCAGAGTCTACATCATCCCCTCAGAACAAACCTTGATGCTACAAGCTCTGAGACACACTTTGCACTGAAGCCGTCTGAGCTGAGCAGGTCTGGGAATCCACTGGAGGCAAAGAGGAAATCTCTACTGGCTCTGACGCCTCGGCACCAGAGACCAGCAGCACCAAAGACTCCCAAACCAAAGGGCAGATCTGAGAAGGAGCCAAATATTGGATGGTAAACCTCTTACGGATCCAGATGTGGATCGAGCAGAAACAAATCCCATCTGAATCTGGACCTCAAGGAATTGTCTCACCATTCTGCCAATGTCCTTGTAGGAAAGCCTTCAGGAAGACCTGGAAAAAGCTGATGATGGGGGTCTTGAGGATCTCTTGGAAGATCGGGACTGAGGTCTTGGAATCTGTACTGTTGAAGGCAAGCTGGAAGCTGACACAATAGGAGCTGGTGGTAACTCACTCAGCCTCCAGATAACAGAGGGTAACTGGGGTGAAGGAGAAGAGGTCAGAACAGAGTCAGGTCCGAAAACTTTGGAGCCTTTTTAGGTGGTTCCGAGGAAGAATACGCAGGAGAGTGCTTCCTGCTCTCTCGGGTGTCATTAGGCCTCTTAAGAGAGAGTTGAGCCCCTGAAGTTGACTATACCTCAGAGATAGCAGAAGGAAGTAGCAAACCTTTAAGGACCAGCTTACTCCTCCTGTCTGCCAGAGCCCAAGGGTGAAAGGCCTGACAAAACATGCAAGGGGCCTCAAGATGAGAAGGCTCCAAGCAATAAACACACTCCCCCGTGGGCGTCAGATAAGGGAATCTTCTTCCCACAGGAAGCACATTTTGTGAAACCTTAAGGTTTCTCTGACATGATAAAGGAAAAAATAAGGAGAACGAAAGTTTTTTTTTTTTTTTTCAAAAAGGAGAGGGAGTGAGAAAGGACTAGTCACAGAGAAACCTGACTAAAACAGAAAGAATCAAGTTTAAACTAGAAAAGAAACTACTGCTAGCACTATAAGTCTTAAACAGAAGAGGAAGAATATAAGAGGAAAAAAGTACCGACAAGAACTCAACAAACTAACTTTCACTAGAGGAAGCTCAAGAGCCAAGTGAACTCACGGCTGAAGAAATGCAGAGCAAATGAGATCTGAGGTATGTTGGGGGAGCGGGGTCTTGTGGGTATATGGAGGAGCTCGAGTCAGGAAGCTCAAGCTGTAAAAAAAAGTAGCTGAGGATCAGAACCCACAGGTTTGTGAAATGAAGAGTACAGCATCAGATTCTATTTTTTTTTTTTGCCAGGAGCAAGCCACCTTACACCCCCCACCCGGCTAATTATATATACCAACTTCGAGACTGCAATAGAGTGGATTGTGTCCTCCGTACTGCAATTTCCCATGGCAGAAGAAACGGCACACTCAATCAGATGATTTTTCGATCAGCTATACCAGCGTTTTACAGTTTGACAAGCCAACTGGTCGATCAGTTGAATGGAACATATATATATATATATATATATATATATATATATATATATATATATATATATATATACATACATACATACACACACACATATGTACATATATATTTATTTTATTTATTTTATTTTCCATTTATTTACCAGGTTAGTCCAACTGGACACAAGGTGTCCGTTTTCAGCAGAGGCCCAGGGAGAAAAGTTCCAGATACATAGGAAAAAAATTATATATAAAAAAAATAAATAAATAAAAAATTATATGAACATAGCTATTTTGTACAGAGAGTATAGAACACAAAAGGAGTAAAATCAGAGTTTTATAAATGATGCAGCATACAGTGGGTTAGAATATTGAGAAACAAATTAAACAAGATACTATACAACAAATATACAATTGCTTGAACATAAATTCAAAAAGAAGTGTCCATAGACAAACAGGGTCAAACTAGAAATAACTATAAAAGTGGCCTTAACACTTGGTTCACAGTACTATGCACCAAGTGAAATTACACAGTACGCCTGTGATCTGGGGATGTTGAAAGTCAGCAACAAGTGAAATTAGTCTGGCTCAGTACAGGGACACATCCAAGTTTTGAGTAAGAGATCTTTTAGTAGGGATATGAAAGTATGTTTGCTGTTTAGACATCTAATGTCAGGGGGTAGAAAGTTCCAGGCCTTAGCAACTGCATAGGAATAAAGAGATTGGCCTGAGCTATGGAAGCAATTGGTAACACTCAGTAGAGTGGTATTGGAAGATCTTAGTTGACATGCAGTATTATGGAAGGTGAGCAGACCAGAAAGGGCAGGTATTTTATTTGGTTGGTATAGCAGTTGATGGGTCAGGAGAAGTCGATTGTATTTTAGTAGGTTTAACCATCCTAGTTGTCTTAGGGAGAGGCAACAGTGAGAACGAAACTTAGCACTGGTTGCAAATTTTGAGATTTTATTGTAGCAGGTAGATAGTTTCTGAAGAGCAGATTTGTTTAGCTTAGTCAGAACTGGGGAAGCATATAGTAAGATGGAGAGTAGAAGGGTACGAGAGATAGTGATTTAGGATTCCAGTGTGTGGATGCTCTTGCAGCGGCAGAGTGAACCTAGTTATTTTATGAACTTTGGCAATTGTTAGTGCTATATGTTTGTTGAATGTTAGGTTTTGGTCAATAGTTATACCTACTAACTTGGCTTGAGTTACTGGTGTGATAAGGGTATTGTTGGAGGATGTTATGATAATGTCAAGGTAGGAGTGAAAGTTTTGGATGAGTGGAAGATCATGAGTCGGGTCTTAGATGGGTTTAGTATGAGTTGGGAGGAATTTAGCCATTTTTCTATAGTCGTGAAGGCTTATTGGGTTCTATCTTGGAGCAACTGTAGAGAGGGGCTGAGAAAATAAGGGTGGTATCATCAGCATACTGTACTACATTAGTTTAAGTAGCCGAGGGGAGGTTATAGGTAAAGATGGAAAATAGTAAGAGACCAAGAATGGATCCTTGCGAACACCTTGTCCCACTGAGAGGGGAGAGAGAGTTATGCCATTTAACAGCTTGTTGCCGCAGGGATAACTTCTAAACCACATTAGAGAGAAGTTATCCAGACTGAGCTCAGAAACAGTCGATAGTAATTTGCAATGAGATACCACATCAAATGCCTTTGACAGGTCTAGGAAGACAACAAATACTAAGTTACCGAGATTTCTTTGTTGGTTGACGTGGTTAGTAAAGGATACAAGGGCAGAGGTGGTACTATGGTTTGGCCGAAATCCATGTTGGGAATTTGTAGCAGGTTATACTGAAGAAGATGATTCAGTAGTTGGGTGTGTACACATTTTTCTAAGATTTTTGATAGGGGAGACTGTATAGCTATGGGGCGATAATTACTAAGTTCTGTCAAGGAATCACCTTTGTGTAGTGCTACGATGGAAGAAATTTTCCTGAGAGAAGGGACAGTGTGTTCCGCTATGGATCTACTGCTGAGTATGGAAATAGGGTAGGCGATGGCAGAGGTGGCAATCCTGAGGTAATCAGCAGGGAGTTTATCAGCAGTGAGAGTGGTGGGTTTCAATTTGGCAAGATGTTTACGAATTAGGTCGGTTGGAACTGGTTTAAGAGAGAATTGGGAGTTGGGTCCTATGGTGAACATTTTGTACTTTTGGGGGTATTTGTAGTTGTAGTGGGAAATTGTTGAATAACTTTTGGATGGAGGAGGTGAAACACTCATTAAACTGGATGGCGATATCATTGCTATCACCTTCAAGTCTACATTATATGACCGAAAAAAGTATGTACCCACCATAACATTCTATCTGAGTAATTGGACATTTGTCATCAAACTGTGGGTATTTGGATCCAGATCAGAGAAGGCCACTTCACCAGGTTCTGATCAGAGCTCCAAGCTCCTCCCCTTACCAATAACACCCCTCTGTCTCCTTCCTTCCCTCAGATTGAGTTTGTTGTACCATAAACATAACCCCAACCCAATGAGATCTTACCACTAAAGATTCTTCCAAAACCTAAAGCAAGCATGAACAGGAGAGCTGCATAGGAACCCTCTCCTCCATACCAGAGTAGGATGATAATGAAAAGTCAGGGGGAAGGAGGGAGGGACGGTTGATGGCAAAGTCCAACTACTCAGATGGAAAGTTATGATGAGGACATAACTTCTTCATCTGAAGTAGTTGACTTCATTTGGTCATCAACCTGTGGGACAGAGTCCCCAGCTACCAAACACCTGGGTGGCCCTCCTGGAAGGATACTCCGGAGCCAAAGGATGCTCTACCTCTAGATATGTCCAGTTTGTAATGTGAAATAAAGGTGTGTGATGACCAAGTAGCCACAGAACAAATATCATCCAGGGACACCCTGAACCAAAAAGATGCAGAGGTAGCCATGGACTGGTGGAATGTGACCTGGAGGAGAAATGCATTTGTTTGCATACACTCTAAGGATACACTGGGAGATCCATCGAGCAATAATCACTTTCGATATTAGTTTGCCCAGAAAAGGTCTAGATTAAGAAACAAATAACTGATCGGACTTGCGAAAACTCATAGTTCTATGCAAGTAGAACCTCAATTGTCTATGTACATCCAACAAATGCAATTTATATTCATCCCTGTTTTGAAAATTTGGAAAGAAAACAGGAAGGTTAATCGTCTGGTTAATATTGGTTTACGAAGCAACCTTGGGAAGAAAGGATGGATTAGTACATAAAGAAACACGGTCCTTAAGAAAAACCATGTACAGATCTATGATTGAAAGTGCCTGAAGTTAGAAATACCCTTCTAGCCAAAGTAATAGCCACTAGGAAGGCAGTTTTCCAGGATAAAAATTGAAGGTCTACTGATGCTGCGGGTTCAAAGGGTGGAGAAACCAGAGCCTGTAAGACAAGGGTGAGGTCCCCAAGGAGGCGTAGGATCCTTCACCGGGGGTCTAAAACAAAATGTACTCAATGAAGGTTTTACAAAGTCTAGAAGCAGCTAGAGAAACTATATTTGTACCAATGTGGAAGCTAGAAATGGCAGCCAGTTGAACTTTTACAGTAGAAGAGCTAGCGCCCTGATGAAATATATTCGCCAAGAATTCCAATACTGCCGGGACCGGGGCTGTGAAAGTATCCATGATTTGTGAGCTGCTACCAGAATAGACTTAACTGGTGAGGTTAAACCAGAAGTCCTAACTATCAAGGGAACTGGAGCAGCCAAGCAGTGAGCTTCAGACTGACCAGGTCTGGATGAGGAACCCTCAAGGGGTACTGAGATGAGATCTGGAAAGGGATCCAAGATCCATGGAGGAACTCTACCAGATGAGACCAAAGGAAAAGAAACCAGACTTGGTGAAGCCAGAACAGGGCAATGAGGATTACTTTGCTCCCCAGCTTGCAAGCTTTCTGAAAAAACTTTGGTATGAAAGGTAATGGGGGGGTAAGCATAGAAAAGACCGGGAAGCCAAACGGACTAGAGCATCCCTGGGGGTTCCCCCTGTGGGGGGAATCAGAGCGAAAAACTCACTGCACTTTGCGTTGGAAGGAGATGAGAAGAGATCACAGCAAGGTCGACCCCACTCAAGGAAGATCTGCTCTGCTACAGAAGGATTCAGAGACCACTCGTAAGGCATCAGAATAATCCTGCTGTTTGTCCGCTAGTATGTTGGACCACCCCAGAATGTGCGTTGGTACTAGAAAACGGCTGGTGGAAATCGCCCATTCCCACACTCTCATGGCCTCACGACAAAGGGGTAAGGTAAGATCTGGTTCCTCCCTGCTTGTTGATGTACCAGACTATGACATTTTGTCTGATTGTACTGCAATAGTTCCCAGAGGAAGAAAGGCATGAAGGGCCTGTAACACTAAAAGGACTGCCCTCATCTCTATGACATTGATAGGCAATTTGGTCTCATTTGGGGACCATGTGCCTTGGACTGTCCTTCCCAAGCAATGCACCCCTACCCTAGCTGGGAAGCGTCCGTGGTCACCGCAGCTTGGAGAGGGGCTGCAATAAATGGGCGTTCCTCGACTAGGTCCAAGTGCATCCACCAAAGGAGACACTCTCTGCAAGTCCTGCTTATGCATATAAGGTGAGTCAATGGTAGGTCTAACAGAGACCACTGGCCTGCTAACGTCCTCTGCAGAACCCGCATATATAGGCGAGCACATGGAAGAAGACTGATGGTGGCTGCCATAGAACCAAGTGCTAGTAATACCACCTCCGCAGAGGGAAGACGAGATTGGATGATGAAAGACATGTGGAGACATAGGCTCCAAACTCTCTCTCCAGGGTGAGACAGACCTTCATCCGAACTGTGTCGAGTCGTGCCCCTATAAATTCCAGAGTTTGGACTGGATTCAGAGATTATTTTGTTTGTGCTGATTATGATCCCCGGAAGACTCATTAACCTTAGAAAGTAGTCTCTGGCTTGAGAGCGTAGATGCTTGGTGGGGGCAGCAAGGAGCCAATCAAGTATGGGAAGACCTATATTCTCTGAAGCCTCAGGTGAGCCACTACTACTGCCATAACCTTAGTGAACACCCTGGGGGCTGTGGTGAGACCAAAGTGGAGGGCTCTTTCGGTGGCATGCGAAAGGAGGTGCATGGATGCGTTTGATACTGCTTTCAGACTAGCCATCTGAGTGGAGAAGGATTGTTTATCCTCCAGCGATATGGACTCACTGGGCGACTCAGCCACCTCCTTCACCAGGTCCCGCTGAAGTCTTGCAACATGAGCCAAATAATTCAGTGCCTTTAAGGAAAAGATAGCTGATGCATAAACCCACTTCCCCAGACAGTTCATCGCCCGTGACTATTGGTCAGGAGGATGAACCGTAGAACTTCTTTCTTGGTGGCGGCTGCCACCACTATAGTGTCTAATGGGGACCCCTTAATCTAGCTAGTCCTGTCATAGGAGGGGACTCAAAATTTTATCTGGATGCTTTGCAATAGGCTCCACAGTGTCCGGTTCCTTTCATGCCTGTGTAGTAATAAGGTCCACTAAAGGATCCGCAGGATGGGGCACCCAAGAAGTAGATGGGTCCATGCCGAAAGCCTCCAGGAACACAGACCCGTCACAGGATGGCTTTGGGGCAGACCAACCCGCTTTGGCGAAGGAGTTCAATGATGTCTCCAAAGGAAACATCGTCGGCAAGGGGGTGACCTGGGGAAACCTTCCTCCAAATCGGTGTCCTCGGTGAGGAACTCTGGGGAGGAGACCAGGTGCCTCCTTTCGCACATTCATTTGCAAGGGATGTCTTCAGTGGGACTCTCCAGAGCGAACTCGCAAACAGGGGGGTGCTCTCCAATGGGTGCTGCCTGGGGCAAATTGAACATGGGCTGTCCTTGCAAGAACAGGATGGCCAGAGCCATACTCAGAACCAAGGGAGTTGGGGCAGATTCCAAAGAGAAAATGGTCAGAGGATTCGACCCCATCGAGAGTACCCACTCCACCATGTTGAAGGCCGAGGGAGAGCGGGAATCCCAAGAAAAAAACAAAGGGGCCGCCCTTCTCAAGTCCGATGGGGGCATCAGGGCCAAAGCCACTGGTGCCGAGGGGAAGGCTGTGGTCTGACAGACTCGGAGCCAACAGCACCCCCTTGGATCCAATGCTGAGGCTACTCCTCCAAGAGCTCAGATTCGACAAGCTCAAGGCCATGGCTGGAGTCAAGGTACTAGGTACAGTCGACACCGACCCTCCGACCCCGAAGGGTCTCGGATCCAAGGACTACAAAACCAAAGATGACTTTGGAGAAAGAGCGATGGGGGCAAAGAAGGGTTGAGAACCCCCTGGTCCAGAGGGAGAGGGGGCTGACTATCCATCTCTGACTCTGAAAGACTGCGGGAGTGCCGGTGAGGGGAGGCTCTTGAAGAAGCCTGAGACACCATCAGCTCCAGTGAAAACCACGGAGAATGGAGCAAAGGGGTGCTGGGCCTTGGAGGAGCTCTAATCTTAGCTGGAGGCCCTGACTGCTCAGAGCGGTCAGGGGACCGCTTTCTGGGCTCATCCTTTTGTCACTTGTCTGAGTCCAAAGGCCTAGAAATGGGGGTATGAGCCCCGGATGCCTGAGGGGACGAAGAGATGGTAGCGTCCGTTACAGTCGCAGATGAGGCAGGGACGGCAGTCCACAAAGCTGGCAATAGCCCTTTCAATATCAATTTAGCCCTCCTGTCTGAGGGCTCTGGGATTAAATCACGCACAAATAGTGCAGGCTGTAGATAGGTGAGGTACACCCAAGCAAACACACAGGGTGTGGCCCATCGGGAAGTGAAAGCTTATGGTCACACACTGCGCATTTCCAGAAGACAGACTTTGGAACATCAGCCATGTCGAAGGACGGCCTAAGAAACGCACACTAGCCTAACCGTGAGGGAAAAGAAGGAAACACAAAACTGACTAAACAAAATATATATATTTTTTGAACCGACAACATAGACACGGGTGTAAGGGAGGTAAAAAGTACAGTTTTGTACCTACCATAAATGTAGATGTCCGATAGATATGCAACTGCAGTCCTGACATATGGGTTGTCCTGCCTCAGGCAGCCCTCCGGGTGGCCGGATTCCAAAGTCTGGGTCCAGCGTCGGCTGATGTCGCCTCTTCCCCGATGTCAGAGCGGCTGGGGTATAAAAGCATCAGCCAACGCCATCTTCTTCAGTGTTTCTTGCCCCAGATGCCAGGTGCCCTCCAAGGAAGGCTAAATTTAGAGAATGCATAAAATTCGAGACATGCACAATAGTAATAAACAGATACACCATAAAAGCTATCCCCAGCTAAGTTGGAAAAGGGGTAGTGGACCCAAAATTTAAATTACAGAGGGGTAGGAGGGAGGGTAAACCTGACTGCAGTTGCATATCTATCGGACATCTACATTTATGGTAAGTACAAAACTGTACTATGTCCTTCAAGAATGCAACTGCAGTCCTGACATATGGGTTGAATACCATAGCCAAGCTGGGGGTGGTAGGATCTAAGAAAAAGATGGTGTAGCGAAAATGCCCTGCAGGACTGCCGAAGCAAAGCCTGCTCGGGATCTGGAGTATAAAGGCAGGTTTTAGTGTTTGGAAAATGTATGCACGGAGCTCCATGTAGCAGCTTCTAGAATGTCCATTGTAGCCATCCCTCTTAGAAAGGCTGTGGAGGTGGCTATAGCTCTGGTGGAGTGTGGCCTGATATTGGCTGGCACACCTTTTCCATGGAAAGAGTAACAGAATCTGATGCAGTGTCCAATCCATTTTGAAATTGTTTGTTTGGAAATTGCCTTTCCTTGCACCCCAGCAGCGTAAGCTACAAATAGTTGGTCAGACTTTCTGTTGGCCTTTGTTCTGTCCAAGTAGTAGCGTAATTGCCTGTGTATGTCCAAAGTGTGCAGCAGCTTTTCTCCTTTATTTTGAGGATTAGGAAAGAAAGTAGGCAGGTGAATTGCTTGATTTAGAGACACCCTGGATATCACTTTTGGCATGAATGAAGGATTGGTTCTTAAAGAAACTCTGTCCTGATGAAAAATGAGGAATGGAGGTACTGCCATGAGGGCCTGTATCTCCAAGACTCTTCTTGCTGAGGTAACTGCCAACAGGAAAACTGTTTTCCAGGAGAGAAATTGCATTTCTGAAGATGCTGCTGGCTCAAAAGGAGGAAGAGTTAATTTTTCCAAGACGAAGTTGAGGTCCCATGCAGGCACTGGTGGTTTCCTGGGAGGTTTGATATTCTTTATCCTTCTTAGAAACTGTCTTAGCAAAGGATGTGAAAACACAGGTGGATCACAGTTGTATTTTGCTGAGATTGCTGAAGCGTATATTTTTATGGAAGAATATGAAAGGCCACTATGAAGCATTTCTGCCAAGTATTCTAGTATCTGTGGCATGCTTATTACTGATGCATCCTGACCCTTGTTGGCATTCCAGGTGATGAATCTCTTCCATTTGGCTGAATAAGTTTTTCTGGTGGAAGATCTGCGTGCTTCCAGTAAGATCTCTTGAACCTTTTTGGAGAGAGAGATATGGGTAGAAGTCATGGAACCCTCCAAGCTGTCAGCTGCAATGTTTGCAGGTTGGGATGAACAGTCCTGTAATTGTGCTGAGTTAGAAGCAGAGGCCATTGAGGCAGGGGCCACGGCTTGGTGCAAGATATGCTCCTTAGTAATGGATACCAGTGCTGCCTTGGCCAGTCTGGAGCTATCAAAATACCTTTCGGTTGCTCTGCTTTGATTTTCAGCAACACCTTGGTCATTAATGGTAGAGGTGGGAATGCATAGATTGTCAGACAATTCCAGCTGAAGGAGAGAGCATCCATTCTCCAGGCTTGAGGATGGTGTGTCCTCGAACAGAACTTCTTCAGATGATGATTGAGGTGAGAGGCAAAAAGATCTATGTCCGGCCTTCCCCATGCATGAGTTATTTATGAAAAAATGTCTGGATGCAGCATCCATTCGTGCGGGTCCAAAATGTTTCTGCTTAGACTGTCCGCCAGAACATTGCCCTTGCCTGGAACAAACTGGGATTGCAACTGCAAGTTCAGTTTCAGGGCCTTTTCCCAAAGAGTCATGGTTAGTCTGCAGAGGGGGTAAGAATGAGTGCCTCCCTGTTTGTTTATGTACCACATGACAGTGGTGCTGTCTGTCTTTATTAGCAGATGACCTTGCTGAAGAAATTTTCCGAAGGCCTCGATTGCATGAATCACTGCCAACATCTCTTTTTGATTTATGTGCAGATGCATTTCCCGGGGAGCCCACTGCCCTTGCATGCATCTGCCCTCCATGTGCGCCCCCCATCCATGATCTGAGGCGTCTGTTGTAATGGTTTGACTTGCTTGAGGTTTGTTGAAAGACATGCCTTTGTTTAATTGACTTGCTTGTGCCCACCACAAAAATTCCTTTTGAAGACATGGAATGAGTGGTATAATTTCTTCTAAGTTGTGGCTGTGTTGAGACCGCAAACTTTTTAGGTACCACTGTAGTTTTCTCATGTGTAGTCTTGCCAGTGGAATCAGAACAATGCAAGATGCCATGAAACCCAGGGCCTGCAGGATTTTCCTTGCAGTCATCTGGGTGAGCTTTGCTAGGCTTTTGAAGTAATCTGGTAATTGTTCTTGTTTTTCTTCTGTGAGGAAAGCCATTTGTGAGTTTGTGTCCAGTTTGGCTCCTAGAAAAATTATTTGTTGGGATGGCAGTAGTCTTGATTTTTGAATGTTGACTGTGTATCCCAAAGCCTGTAGTAAGTGTATGACATAGTGCAAGTTTCTTATCAAGGCTTGTTTGCTGTCCGCTTGTATAAGGCAGTCATCCAGGTAAGGGTATATTTGTATCCCCTGGAGTCAGCAATGTGCAATTACTGATGCCAGGCATTTCGTGAATACTCTGGGCGCAGTAGATAAGCCAAACGGCAATGCTGAGAATTGATAATGCTCTGACCCTGCAAGAAATCTGAGGTATCTTCTGCAACTGTGTCTGATTGGGACATGCAGGTATGCCTCCTTGAGGTCCAGAGTAACCAGCCAAGACCCCTTGCCCAGCATGGGAAGAAGTTGCTGTAACGTCAGCATTTTGAATTTTGGCACAATGAGAAAAGTGTTTAGAGCGGACAAGTCCAGTATAGGTCTCCATTGCTTTTTTTATTCTTGGAACAAGGAACAGTCTTGAGTAGAATCCTTGGCCTTGTTCCTGAGGAGGAACCGTTTCTATTGCTTTGATCTGTAATAGGTTTGAAACTTGTATGAGTGCCTCTGCCCTTTGATTTTGTGGCAGGTTTGGCATGCCTTGTCTTGTTGGTAAGGTATGGAAGTGGAACCTGTAACCTTTGTCTATTATGTCCAGAATACATTTGTCCTTTGCTAAAACATGCCAATTCTTTGAAAATAAGGAAAATTTTCCAGCTAAAGGTGCTTCTCTTTGAGCCTTAGTCGGCGGTGTCACAGTCAAGTCATTGTGATTATCCCTGTGGAGCAGTAGAAGTCCCTGCGCCACTTCTCTGATTAGTTGGTTGCCATTGGCGGCCCCTGTAGGACCTCGGTATTGCCCTCTACCTCGAGCACGCCTGTTTTTTTCCCCTTTGGAACTTGTCAGTGTCTGGAAAGGACCAATTCTTTGAAGGCCAATTCCTGCTGAACCTCGGTGGCTGAACCTGGAGGAAATCTTTGACTGTTTGTACTGATTTAGCCTTTTCCTCAATAGATTTCAACACATCCTGTGCATTAGCACCAAATAGCTTCTGTTTTTCCAGAGGTGCATCTAGGAGCTTTACTTTAACATGACATACTCGGAGGCACTGATCAAAAATCTACCAAAACTACAGAGGCCTCCAAAGCAGACACCCAAGCAACTGCCACCTCAAGACATAAGACATGCAACACATAGTTCTCAAAGTCAGTGTGCTAAACAGTCACAGCCCTTAAGACCAAACACAATGCCAGACACACTTGTTATAGGTGACTCCATAGTCAGACACACTGATGTCCCACTCACCAGACTGAACAAGGAAAAGATCACAGTTAGCTGCCTGTCAGGCGCTAGAATCCGCCACATAACACAAGCACTCAGGTCACTCCACAGCAAGTACAAGTATGACTCAGTCATTGTCCATGCCGGTGTGAACGACCTGAGACGTACCTCCCTGGACTACATGAAAAGAGACAGAGGAGCTCTCAAATTATGTAGCCCAGGCCGGTATGACCCTGACCCTGAGCAGTATCCTACCCTCACCAAGAATGATGCCACAATACAGAGACAAAATGATCAGCTTTAATAATTGGCTTAATTACTGGTGTCATTCTAAGGGGATCCAATGTCTGTCTGCCTGGGATGACATGCTTGACAAGCCACGCTGCTTCGCAAGGGATGGCTTGCACCTGTCACCCTGGGCTTCGGATATTGGCAAAGGCTCTTGCCACCCCATAGTGCCTTTTTAGGCAAGGCTCAAATGATAAACCTACCGCCCTAGAAAACAAAATGGAGAAAAACTAAGGGTAATACTGCTCAATGCCAGAAGTCTAAACCTCAAGATGCACCTCGAAGCCCTCCTCAGTATGGAGAACATCGATGTTTGTGCTGTGACTGAAACCTGGTTCAAGGCTCCTGAGAGCACCCCAGCACTATCAGGTTATACCTCATATCATGCGTTCGGCCCCAAAATCCGGACCGAACTACAAAAGGAGGGGAGTATCCATATTCATAAAGGATACCCACACCTCCAGGTTAGTGGCAACGCACAAGCATCGGAGACCATCCAGGTGCAATTAACCATAGGTAAAACTGCCCTACAGTTTGTAACATGCTACAGACCACCTTCTCAAACTTAGGAAACCCACACAGCCTTCCTGAAGACACTGGAGAGTATAAATGTCTCTCCAAACACCATCATATTGGGTGACTTCAACTACCCAAACATAGACTGGGAACATTACTCAAGCCCCAACACCCTAGCCCAAAGGTTCCTTGAGTTCATAAACTCAAATGCTATGGAACAACTAGTCACCATTCCCACAAGAGGAGAAAATATACTAGACCTGATCATCACAAACATGGGGACAAAATGCTCCACACGGAAGTATATCCCTCATTGGTGAGATCAGACCATAAATTAATCTCACTGGAGATCCACATCCGCCCCACCCCAGCAAAAGACCACAGTGAAGAACTTCTCAAAAGCAAACTTCACACTTCTTAAGACTGGAGTGGTATCCTTCAAGGCCCCGAGCCAGTGGAAACCACAACCCATGCTGCTGAAACCCTTACAAATGCCTTCTAAGCACCTCCAGGAATGTATGGATCAAGCAATCCCTAATAAAATCAAGACCTTTTCCACCAAAGGCAGGCGCCGGTCTGGTGGACTCCAGCCATAAACAAACTCTACAACAAGAGGAGAAAGCTACTACATGACAGAGCAAAATCCTAAATGGGAAGGCATCTCTGATCAATACTAGCAAAAACTACGATCACTCATAAAATCATCCAAGGCCAACTTTGAGAGAAAAATCGCTAATGACACAAAAGACAATCATAAAGCCTTCTTTAGCTATGTTAGAAACCTGGGTGGAAACTCCCAGATATGCTCAGAATTAGTCCAAAATGATAAAAAAATCACTGAACCCACAGACATTGCCAACATACTGGCAGACAGGTTCAGTGCAAATTTCTCCCTCCCTCCCCAAAGCGGAGAAATATCTATCCCACCAGAGTCTAGCCTCCCAAACATCTCAGATGCCCAGGTGAGAGCTGCTCTCTAAAGCAAAAACACAGCATCAATGGGACGGACGGTGTCCCCGGCTGTGTGCTACACAAACTCAATGAGGAACTAAACCCACACATAAGGCTGCTGTTTAATCTTAGCCTTACTACAGGATCGTGCCCAAAGAATGGCGTCGGCAACTGTGGTCCCACTCCACAAAGGCGGTGCTTCTACGGACCCTGGAAATTACCGCCCCATAAGCTTGACGAGCCTTGTCTGCAAAGCTATGGAGAGGATCATAATGGAACTCATAAATAAAGACATTGGGGACCTACAGACACTGGATCCTACCCAATTTGGCTTTGTCAAGGGCAGATCCTGCCTCTTGAACTTGGTCGACTTTTTCGAAACAGTCACTAAGGCCATTGATGAGGGTAAGGCAGTTCACACAGCCTACCTTGACCTAGCAAAAGCATTCGACACAATACCCCACTCGGGCATCATAGAAAAGCTCACCAGCTTAGATGTAAACCCATATGTCACAAGATGGGTTGCAAACTGGCTCAAGGACAGAACACACAGGGTTAGAGTTGCTTGTGCCATGTCAGACTCTAAGCCGGTCACGAGCGGTGTCCCACAGGGCTCAGTCCTGGGCCCCCTCTTGCTCGGCATTTATTTTTCTGAAGTGCAGGCAAACATACGGGGATTGTGGCTGACAAAATTTGCAGATGACTGCAAACTGGGCACCATAATTGACACTCCATCAGACACAGACATCCTCCAGAAAGGTCTCATTGAAATGGATAACTGGTGCCAGAGCCATGGCCTTAAGCTAAATGCCAAAAAATGTATAGTCATACCTTTTGGGAAAAACAAGGTAACCCCTAATTACCACATAGGTGGTAATCCATTAAACATGGAAGAAGTTATCAGGGACCTGGGGACCCAAGTTGACAGTAACCTCTCTTTTGACACTCACATTGCCAAAGTGGTCAGGAAGACCTTCTACATTGCCCACCTGATCATGAAGGGATTCACATCCAGATCAGGAGAGGTCATTGTACCCCTGTACTCTTCACTTATCAGACCAATGATTGAGTACAATGCCCCTTTTGGAATGCACCTTACCCGACACCTGCAGCAGTTGGAAAGACCCCAAAAGTTCCTCACCAAAAGGATAAAGGGGCTCAAACATATGTCATACGATGCCCGACTGAAGAAACTCCAGCTCTATTCAGTCGCATACCGTCTGCTCAGAGGTGATCTGTGCCTGACATACAAGGCCATGTCCAACCCGGAATTAATGGACATGCTCCACCTCGAAAAATCCAAATCCACCAGAGCCACGAGAGCAAGAGACTTAAACCTCAACACGGATATAAATAGGACGTGCTGGAGGGACAGATTCATCACCCAGAGACTCCCTACACTATGGAACAGAATCCCAGTCCATGTGAGGCAGAGCCCCTCACTGACTCTGTTCAAGAGAAATCTTGACGAGTGGATGGGAGATCGTAGGTTTACCCCGGGAATCATCTCTGTATCACTGCTGGACAGAGGCACAGCAAACTAATGGGTATAGTATTCTCATCCTAAGGGGTGGTGAAAGCCACACACACTCTGGCTAGGCTTATAAATGCCCTAGGGCAGATAGCCTAGTATGAACCTATGAACCTATGATCTGGCAATGCCTGTTCTTTCAACCAAGCATGTCTACGTATGACGGCCCCTGTCATAGCTGCCCTACATGAAGCTTCCAATGCATCATAACCACACTGAAGAAAATGATTGCTAACCTGCTGAGTATTATGAACCAAATCTTGCAAGGCCTTTCTATCTAAAGGCTCAGGAGAGGCTAACTTTTTCTGCAAATCATCCATCAAGAAATCCTGATACTGAAACATGTGAAAAAGACAGTTAAGTGCCCTCATGGCAAGGGTGGTTGAGGTACAAACTTTTTTGCCCCATCTCTCCAAGGACCTAGATTCCCTGCCTGTGGGCAAAGGGTTTTTGGCCGTGGAGGTGGCCACTCCTTTGGGCCCCTAAGAAATAGTTTCTAGATCCACAGAGTGGGCCTTAAAGAGATGCTTATGAGTTTCAGGAACCCTGTAATATCTGTCTGGCTTGACAGGAGCAGGAGGGAGAGAATCAGGGGACGCACTGGAGTCCGAGTATACATCATCCAATACATCTAACACTGGTGGAATAGCTAAAGGCCTGTGCTTGGGTAACTTAAGGAAAGTACGTAGCCTTTTCCTGGAGTCAGAGAAATCCTGGCCCTGCCACTGAAAATGCTCTCTCATGGAGTGGAGAATTTCCCCGAAAGAAATATCCTCTGGAGGAGAGGCAGAGGGAATGGATTCATCAACATCAGAATCCTCGTAGGCCTGGAAGGATTCTTCCTGGGAATCTGAATGGTCTGAGTCCCCAGAGGCTTCATCTGAGGAAAGGGTATGTGTCTGCTCAACCTTAGGCCTTTTATTGCAGGCGGCTGAGAACCTCTGTCTGGATGTGCCTGAGAGCCTCTGATTAAAGAAATTAGATCTGCAGCTAAAGTCATGATCTGTTTATCAGAAGTGGAACCCTGGGAAAAGGCTTTAGGAGGGTGAGCCTTAGCCTGGCTGGCAGCCTTAGCACGTGTGTAGGCCTAGATGGACATAGAGACCAGAGGCCTAGCTGCCCCACATGCTGGAGTAACTTTATCCACCGGTATGGTGTCAGGTAAATCCTGGGCTTCGGTTTCAGGAGGAAAATCAACAACCGGCACTGAGGTAACCTCCGGGACCGAAGTGTGTGGTAAAGTGGTGTCGTTGGTCTGGTGCGGTTGAATTACCGCCTCCGAAGAGACCGATGCACTCGCGGTAGGCTTTGGCGTGGCGTCTGTGGAAGTCGCGGGCCGAGAATGTCGGTCCCGGTCCTTCCGTTTTTTGGAAATATGTGTTGTCGGTTGTTCCGACGGCATGATATAGGAGAAATTTTCCCCAAAAAAGTCTTCAGCAAATTCTGCCCGGCGCCTGAGTGTGCGCTTATTGAAGCAAGCACAGGCAGCACAGGCCGAGACGTCGTGGTCTGGGCCCAGGCAGGGAAGGCAGTAAGAATGGAAGTCCTTATGAGGTATTTGTTTACCACAAGACAAACAATTATTAACTTTTGCAGTTTTATCTGACATCGGCTGAGGCAAGAAAAGGTTCCCCAACGGGGTACTTAGCTTTTTGATGACTTTGGTAACTGAAAACACAGGAGCTGGCCGACCGGCACTTACGAACTGCTTCTGCTTCGGGCACTGCGCAGCAAGAAAGACTGAAGAAGATGGCGTCGGCTGATGCTTTTATTCCCCAGCCGCTCTGACGTCGGGGAAGAGGCGACATCAGCCGACGCCAGACCCAGACTTTGGAATCCGGCCGACCGAGGGGCTGCCTGAGGCAGGACAACCCATATGTCAGGACTGCAGTTGCATGCTTGAAGAACATCAACAATATTAGCCTAAGCTAACAAACAAGCTGAACACTTACCCAAAAAAACACTAACTCACCTGGAGCTCGAGACCATGCTAATGGCTTGGAAAGCGGCAAATGAGATCTAAGGGAAGGAAGGAGACAGAGGGGTATTAAGGGTAAGTGGAAGAGCTTGGATCAGAAGTTAGTGAAGCAGCTCTCTCGGATCCAATCCGGATCCGAATACCAATAGGTTGATGACCAAATAAAGTCAACTACTTCAAATCTTTAGTTAGTCGAATAACTAAAGCTCGATCACTAAATGTGGAAGTCCCAAAACCACAAATGGCAATTTTCACACAGGGAAACAATGCCATTGTCCCAAAAAAAAAAAAAAAAAAAAAAAAAAAAAAAAAAATCAAGTGGGAGCTTGCCTCCCCACTAACTAAATATACCAACTATGAGACCGCTCCACATTATAGAAAGAGGAAAATCCGCGTAGCAGCCAAACAAATTGTTTCCCTGTGTGGAAACTGCTGTTCGTGGTTTTGGGACTTCGACATTTAGTGACTGAGCTTTAGTTATTCGACTAAAAAGAAGTTATGTCTTACCATAACGTTCCATCTGTGTTGTTGATCCTCGTTCAGTCATTACGTATGTGTAGTCGGTTCCGACGCTGGAACCAATACGGCCATCTTGCAAGCTCTCGAGCTAAACTCTTACCCAGAATTCCCCTCTCCCTGTTACCTCAGATTGAGTTAGCAAATCAAAAGAAGGTAGAGGCTACCTCTGGTCAAATGACCTAATGGAACCGGATGGTGAGATCTACTATAAGCCTCAGGAGGTGGAAGGAGGGAGGGTCGTAATGACTGAACGAGAATCAACAACACAGATGGAACATTATGGTAAGACATAACTTCTTTATCTGATGTTGTTAATCCTCATTCATTCCTTACGTCTGGGACAGAGTCCCCAGCTACCTTAATTCCTGGGAGGCTCTCATGGAAAGACATTCCTGAGCACCACTGAACCAAAAGATGCTCTTCCTCTGGAGGCCAAATCCAATGGTTGATAAAGGTATGAGGTCTAGCCCAAGTTGCAGCTGCACAAATGTCATGTAAAGCTCTAGCATGGAAGGCAGCAGAAGTTGCTACCGACCTTGTGGAATGAGCCCTTATAGCTGTAGTTAAGAGAGATATTGTGCTCTTTGTAAATAAATGTTACACAGTCTTTTAACCATTTAGCCAATGTGACCTTAGAAACAGCACATTATAATCTAGGTCCAGAACAGGTCAAGAATAACTAATCTGATTTGTGAGAAGCCTTAGTTCTGTCCAGGTAGAAACAAATTTGCCTGTGAATGTTTAGCGTATGTAGGCAATACTCTCCCCTGTTAGAATGATTGGGAAAGAAAACTGGCAATTCAATGGTTTGATTAATGGACATTTCAGAGATCACTTTTGGCAGAAAGGAAGGATTAGTTCTCAATGACACTATCTTTATGAAAGGTAGGGCCATTTGATGCACAGAGCTTGAAGTTCAGAAATACGTCTGGCGGAAGTAATAGCAACCAAGAACAAAGTTTTCCATGAAAGAAACTTGAGGTCGCATGAAGGAGCAGGTTCAAAAGGTGACGTTGTCAGAGCTTGCAGGACTAATAACAGGTCCCATGGTTGGGTAGGTTCTCTAAATGGGGGGTTTCAAATGATTTACGCCTTTTAGAAAGTTCTTGCATAATGTGTGTGACATAAGGGAAAACTCTTGGACACCATTGTGAAAATTAGATAGTGTGGCCAAATGAACCAAATGGTAGAAGCAGAGAGGTCAGATTGGAATAAACTTGACAGGTATTCCAGTACCACCAGCACAGGTGTTGAAAAGGGATCTATCTGCTTTTCCTTCAGCCAAATAGTAAACCTTTTCCACTTGCTGAGATATGTATTTTTGGTGGAAGACGTCTGAGATGCAATAAGAATGTCACGTACTGGGGAAGAAAGATCATTCTGCCTGGCAATCACAGGAAGTGGAGGAGCCAAGCTGCGAGCTTCAGGCTGTTCAAGTTGGGGTGAATCAGGTTCTGCGGATGGGAGATCAACTCCGGAATTGGATCGAGAATCCATGGTTGATTTAGCAGGTGAGGCCATAGAAAGGGAAACCAAATTTGACGAGGCCAATAGGGCACTATGAGGATTACTTTGCTCTTCAACCGGCGGGCTTTCTTCAGGAACTGGGGAATGAGGGGAAGAGGGGGAAAACCATAAAGTAGACCTGAGGGCGAATCGTGGACTAGAGCGTCCCTGGGTGACTGCCCCCGAGGGGGAATCAGGGCAAAGTAATTGCTGTGTTTATAACTGATTGGGGATGCAAAGAGGTTGCAGCAAGGGAGACCACAGCAGTTGAAAATCTCCGCCTCTACTAAAGGATTCAGGGACCACTCGTAAGGTTGTAGAATACACTTGCTGAGTCTGTCTGCTAACACGCTGGAACTCTCAGGAATGTGCGTTGTGATGAGAAAGCGGTTGGTAGCCATCGCCCATTGCCATATTCTCATGGCCGCCTGACAAAGTGGGTAAGATTTGGTTCCGCCTTGTTTGTTGATGTACAGACTACTGCCATGTTGTCTGATTGTATCGCAATAGTCGCTGACAGCAGTAGGGGACTGAATGCTTGCAACAGCACCGCCCTCAGCTCTAGGACATTTATATGCAGATGGGCCTCCATTTCTGACCCCGTGCCCTGGACTGTCTTTCCCTGAAATAGCCCCATCCCATCAGGGAGGTGTCCGTGGTCACTGAAGCCTTGGGCTGTTGGGGGGGTAAAGGGGCAAGACCATTTTGACGGGTTCTGTGACTTCCATCAAATTAAGTCTTGTTTGCACCTCTGGATTACCCAAATCTTGGATGATAGAGGGTATTGAAAGAGATACCACTGAGTGAGTAGTAGCCATTGTAGAAGCCTCATGTGGAACCTCACAAGGGGGACAATGGTGATGGAGGCTGCCATGGAACCCAGCAGCTGGAGAACAGAATGTGCCGTGGATTTTTCTCTTGAAAGAATCGGTATGAGTTGTTTTATTCTTAGGATTTTGTGCTCTGGAATGGATGCTCTGCAGTTTTTTGCATTCAACAGGACCCCAATGAATTCTATGGACTGAGATGGGGTCAGGTTGGATTTTTGCCAGTTTACAGTTATGCCTAGCCTTCCTGCAGTGTGAAGAGAGTATCCCAAGGCTGCTTCCAATAGATGTCTGGTGGGGGCAGTAATGAGCCAGTCGTCTAGGTATGGAAACACCTGGAATCCCTGTAGTCACAAGTGAGTTGTGTTGACTGCCATGCACTTTATGAACACTCTGGGGGCTGTAGAGAGTCCGAAGGGCAGTACTCGGAACTGGTAATGACCATCTCCACCACGGAAGTGAAGGAATCTTTTTAATGGTCTGTCCACCTTTATGTGGTAGTATGCATCTTGACTATCTATAGAGCACATCCAATCATCTTTTTCCAAGAGTGGGAGGATAGACTGAGATGTGACCATCCAGAATTTCTGTACCATTACAAACTTGTTTAATACACTGAGATCCAAAATTGGTCTCCAGTCCCTGGTCTTTTTTGGCACCAAATATAGTCTTGAGTAGAATCCGGATCCTATCTGGTCTGGGGGGACTACTTGGATGAATCTTTTTCCTAGCAGCGAGATCTCTAATGCTGCTTCTTCCGTTTGACTGGGTGGAATATCGGGAAGGTTTCTTAGGGGGATGGGGCAAAGATCGAAGGGGATATGATAACCTCTGGTTATTATCTTTTGTACCCAAGATTAGGTGGTAATGGTAAGCCAGGCAGAAGGGAACAAAGAGAAACGACCCCCAACCACTTCCAGAGGAAAGCAGTTGGGCCACTAACCCTGGTTACGCGGTCCTTCTCTGCCCCGAAAGGGGTGTCATCCATATGACTTTCCCCATCTGCCTCTAGGGGAGAAATCGGCTCGTGTGTCACGGAAAGAACCTTGAGACTTGTGCCACATCTTCCCGCTCTTCTGGTTTCTGAAGAAAGCCCGTTGAGGGGAAGAGTAACGGATGCCCATGGCAGCAAGGGTCTTACCATCCTGTTCACATCTAGCCAGTGTGTCTTTCACACTGGGTCCAAATAACGAGGCTTCAATGGGAGCATTCAGAAAGGAAGCCTTGAAGGGTTCCGCGAGGTCACACAGGCGCATCCAGGCATGCCGTCTCATGACTATGTCTGCACCTGCTGCTCTAGCTGCCCCTTCTGATGCATGAGAACTCAGACGCATGGAGAAGTACTGATTCAAGGGTGGCTAACTGTGAGGCCACTGTCACAGATCTCATCAGACACAGCTCCGGCCAAAGTATCAGACAAGCTCAGAAATTAAGTCTCTTTGAAGCCTGGTAAAATGTGCCATATAATTCAGGGACCTAACCGCAAAGGTCGCTGATGCAAAGGCATGCTTCCCTAATCCGTCCAGTTCCCGGGACTCCTTGTTGGGTGGATGGACAGCCTGGCTCTCTTCTGCCAGATCCTTTTTAGTTGCGGCCGCCGCCACCATGGCATCCAGTGGGGGTCAGTATTTGGAGGGGACAAGACTTTATCTGGCCTCCGGGGAACGGCTTCAACAGTGTCAGAAGCCTTCCATGCATGCTGCACGACAAGCCGGACAAGTTTGTTGGCAGGTGTAGTAACCCAGGAGATAGGGGGCCGGGCACGAAAGGCCTGCAGGAACACAAGACTCTTCAGAGGTCGGGTGAGAGGGCTGCCAATCACCTCTGTTTAAGGATTTCAAGGATATCCCCAAAGGATACCTCAGAGGGTGATCAAAGGGACCCTTCCCCATCATCAAAATCTGTGTCTTCCGTGAGGGACTCTTCTGGGGAGTCCATGTGCTTCCTCTTACACAAACTCTTGTCACAATCTTCCTCAGAGGGAGATGCTGGGGAAGACAGTGCAAGAGGGGCCTCCTGTGGGACTGTATCCTGAGGCCCTTGCGCCCGGTGTCTGTTAGGGTGGCTTGTGTGAGTTGCGGCCCACAGGAAGACAGAAAACCTGGTGGCACAGGATCGCCTACAGCGGCAAGAGCCTTCTCCATAAGTTGAAAGGCTGGTCCGCCTAAGGAGGGGTGGGAGCCTACAGTCATCCCTTGCTTAAGCAAGCCAGCTTGCCGACTAGGAGTCTCCGGATGGCCATGGGACGCAGGAGAAACCGTGCCACAGCTAGCCTTCTGAGAAGTGACAGGAGTAAAGTGGCTCTCCTGCCAAAAAGGCAGCTGCGGTTCCTTAGTAAGGTCTACAAAAGGAGCCATAGCAGGGGAAGTCTGTGCTCTAGGAAGGGGCTTAAAGGCTGAAGATGACAGAAGAGAACAATTAGGGATCTCTGAGGAAAAATGTTCCCCTCCATGGGAGGGATAGGTCTTGGGAGGTGGGATCCCTCTAGCCAAAAGTAATTGGTCCACAAGGGACGCCACATCATGTTCAAAGAGGCTTCTAGTGGATCTCATGGACATAGCTGATGGGGAGTCAGGTCAATTTAGAGACGGAGTAAATTGAAGAGCCAGCAAAGGGGTCTTTAAAAGGAGAATACGTCGTAACAGCAGGTAGGATAGGTGACTGCATCGAAGGCAACGGTGCTGTAATGGCTTCTACTGACTGAATAGCGATGCGGTAAATGAAATCTGAGGTAAAAGGGAGAGGGGAATTCTGGGTAAGAATTTAGCTCGAGAGTTTGTGGCTGATGCGAGCTTGGAAGATGGCTGGCTCAGTTCCGAGGTTGGAACAGACTAACCAGACGTAAAGAATGAACGAGGATTAACATCAGATCTAATGTTTCGATCATATAATATAGACCCCATCACCTTCAATGTTAGTGTTTGGGGAGGTGATTTTGCTTGGTTGGAGAATGTGGTTGATTGCGGACCAGAATTTTTGTGGATTACTGTAGTGAGATTTTTGTTGCTGGATATAACTTGATATAACTTTTTTGTCATTATTTATTTGTTTTTTTTTTGCTTTGCTTCTGAGCTCTAGGAAGTATTGTCTATTTGCATTTGTTTTCTTGGTACGCCAGGTTGTCCAAGCTATGTCTTGTTGTTTGAGTGGGGATCTTGTGTCTTTTCAGATCCAGGGACTGGGTTGATTTTAGTATGATTAATACACTGTGGGGCCATAACATTAAGGATACCCAAGAAGGTGGTATTAAAGTACTCCATGGCTTCATCTAATGATAGAGTTTTAAAAGGTGACCAATTTATTTTTTTTTTAAGGTGTTGATGAATTGGTCTGGTAGGAAATATTTGGAACTACAGATGGAAAGTAGGATGGGGGGGGGGGTGCTGTCTTAGTATGAATGTGGGCATGTGATCACTGAGGAAGTCAGGTAACATACTAGATATACTGGCAGATGAAGGCTTGTTGGTTAGGATCCAGTCTAATATGGATTCCTTTTTGGTGGATTTGTCCATACAGGTGGGGGTTTGGATAAGCTGTGTGAAGTTAAATAGGTTTAAGTGGTACTTCGGGGGGATGTCATGATAAAGGCCCAATCAATGTTGAAGTCCCCCAAGATAAGTGTCTCCTGAGGGAGGGCGGTGCAAGTCCAATGTAAAATGGACTCTAGGGTGAAAATATCGTTGCCCGGTTGTAAGTAGACACCTATAATGTTGAGCCGTTTCTGCTGGTTTAATTTTATATTTGCAATCAGGGTTTCTGCATAGCCGAACGTGGGGATATGTTTAAGTATTTGTTAGAGAGTAAGGCTGTGCTTGTAAGTAGGGCAATTCCCCCGCCTCTTTTAGCTATTCAATCACATCTAAGGATGTTGTAGCCAGGAGGGACTATGGTGGTATCTTTGATGTGGGGCTAGAGCCAGGTCTCGGTTAGGAGTACAATGTCAGGGTTATATTTATTTATTTTTATTTATTTACGTTTACCGGGAAATTCCGACTGGACGCAGGTACTTTTTCAAAAGCTCCACATCATATACATGATAAATAGAGATACAACGTTGCAGCACTAGTAAACAACATTACAGGTTGTTGGCTTTAATACAATAAGATATTGATTATAAACAGTATATACAGTAAATGTTGCAAGTTAAAATAGTTTCTTGTCATTTAAAATATTAGTAACAAAGTTGCCAGACAAGATTTTAAAGTATGTAAAGACAACTAGCTAATTCGGACTGTGGTCAGTAGTGGCGGTACTATAGCTGGGTTAAGAGTCTGGGGGGGGGGGGGGGTGTTAGTCTGGATTAGAACAAGGACAAAGCCAGTGCAAATTTTAAGTGGAATTTGAGTGCAGTCTTGAAAAGGCTGCTGGAAAGTAGAGTAGTTATAGAGGGCCGAAGATTGTTCCAAAGTTTAGATATGGTACATTACATGAAAATATGGCTTCTCCTGTTGAGTTTTTGGGTTTGATAACAGTGAGTTGATTTTTGTTGCTTGATCTTCGGGGCCTAGTTGAGTGATAGGGTTGAGAAGGGTTTGAAGGGAAGGGATGTTAAGGGGGTGGTTAATAAGTTTATGAGCGTGGGTGAGTTGATTAAAGTGAAGGAGTTGTGGGAGTTCTAGCCAGGTTAGTTCTTTAAGGGAGATACAATAATGGCTGCGGTAGGAGGCTCCAGTGGCAAATTTATTAATTTTGTTGCAACAATCATCCAGCTTGGGTAGGTCTGTCTGTCTAAAGTTGGTAAGTATGGAGGATGCATAGAGTAGGGTTAACTGGGAATTGGCTATGGAGATTCTAGCCGCCTTGGTTAGGAATTGGCAGCTTCAATATAATGCACCAAGTTTCTTACGAACTTTATTGTGAGAGATATGTGGGTGCCAAATCTAAGTTTGTTGTCTATTTCCACACAGAGTAATTTTGTGTGTTCTGATTATGGTATGGTCTTTGGCGAGAATGTTGAAGTGGGGGGTGTTTTGGGTGGCTTTGGAAGGTTAGAACAGGAGTTTTGTCTTACTTGGTTTGAGCAGGAGTTGAGCATTGGATAGCCAGCTTTCTACAGAAGAGAATGATTCCTGTGTGATTTGCTGTAGTTCTGGCAGAGTGGGGGCAGAGCAGATGAGAGTAGTGTCATCTGCGTACTGTACAAGAGATGCTTGTGTGGTGGCAGTATGTAGGTTGTTAGTGAAAAGTGAGAATAGCAGAGGGCCTAGGACAGACTCTTGGGGAACTCCGAGAGTAACTGTGAGGCAAGGTGATACGTTATTATACCAGATTACCGATTGCTGGTGTCCGTGTAGATAGCTGTGGAACCAATTTGCAGGCTAGTTGTGAGAAGGAGAGGTTGGGGAGAGTAGAAAGTGGTAGCTCATGAGATACCATGTCAAAGGGCTTTGAGAGATCTAGAAATACGGTAGTAGAGAAGAGGCCATTGTCTTTGTGATGAAGTATAGTGTTGGTGAATGAGAGCAAAGTGGAGGTAATGCTGTGATATGGCCTGAAACCATGTTGGGGTTTGGAGAGGAGATTATTAGCTAGGAGGTCGATGGAGACCTGGGTGTTGATACATTTTTCAAGTATCTTGGATAGAGGGGAGAGGACAGCAATGGGGTGGTATTTGGAGAGGTCGATGGAGGGGAATGATGTGGGGTATTTGGAGAGGTCGGTGGAGGGGAATGATGTGGGATATTTTCCATATTGAGGGAACATAGCCTTCTGTTATGGAACGGTTGATTAGCACTGAAATTGGGTAGGCTAGTGTATCAGCTGCAATTTTCAAGTATTCAGAGGGGAGGTTGTCAGTTGCGTGTTTGGTGGGTTTAAGTTTTGACAATAGACTTATGTTGGAGGTAGGTACTGAGGTGAAGTAGAAAAGAGGAGTGGGGGGTTTAGGGTTAGGAGTTGGGGGGGCTGTTGTAGGGAAGTGTTTGTTTAGAGATGTTATAGTTTCAGTGAAGTGTTTGTTGAAGGATTCAGCAAAACTGCTGGAGGAGGGGGGAATGGACGGCTGGGGGGGGGGCTGTCAACCTTCCCTGGGTGGAGGATAGTGTTAATAGTGGACCAGAATTGCTTAGGGTTGTGGTTGGTAGCATTTAGTGTGGATTTATAGTAGAGGGATTTGTCTAATTTTATTTGATTTTTGGCTTTATTGCACAGTTCAAGGAATGACTACCTTTTGTAACCATGGGGCATGCCTGAATCTGACTTTGGCATTTCTTACAGGAGCATGGGTGTTTAGGATGGAGAGGAAGGTACTGTTGAAGAAGTGGACAGACTTATCTAGGTTGAGGTATTTTAGTGGTGACCAGTTAATTTTTTGCAGGGAGTAGATGAAGGAGCTGGGGTTGAAGTTGGAATTGTTCCGTATTTGCCTGTGGATAATGGGCTTGAGACTGTTTGTGTGGTGCTGAATTAGGAAAGTGGAGGGAGTGGTCACTAAGAGTGAGGGGCTTTGTTGACTAGGATCCAGTCAAGTAAGGTATGATTGTTAGGGTTTTTGTTGATTTGGGCAGGAGATTGGATGAGTTGAGTGAACCCATAGAGATTAAGGTAAATGGTTGGGGGATTGTTATTACAAGATAGCCAGTTGATATTAAAGTTGCAGAGAATGATGGTTTCCTGGGGTAGAGATAGAGTAGACCAGCTCAAGAGATTTCTAGGGGTGTAATATTTTGCCCAGGTGGGAAATAGCATCCTATGACACTGACTGTTTTGTTTGGGTTTAGTTTGAGATTGGCATAAAAGATTTCTTCATTGTTGTGGTGAGGGGCAGATGTGTTCAGGAGTTGAATATTGAGGTGGTGTTTAAATATCAAGGCTACAGCACCTCCTTTTTTGGACAATCTGTCTATGTTGTATTCAGGTGGAAGTATTTCCTTACTTCTGATGTGAGGTCAATCTGTCTATGCGTAGGATGTTGTATTCAGGTGGAAGTATTTCCTCACTTCTGATGTGAGGTTTGAGCCAGGTTATAGTTAGGAAGAGAATATTTCGGGAATATATGCTTATGCTGGCATGTAGTTCTTGGATTATATTGCATATGCTGGCATGTAGTTCTTGGATTATATTGCATATGCTTCTGATGTTTAGGGACATTATATGTAGGTCGGTTGTTTTTCTGTTGGCTAGGAGTTGAGTTGGCGGGAGGTTGCTTGGACTATGGTTTGTGGTTGGGTTGGATTTGGGAGGACCAGGGTTTGGATGGATGTCTCCAGCAAGGGTTAGTTTAAAGATGGTGTTTAGGATACGTTTTATATACATAGTAAACTGCTTATGGTATCTTAGGGATATTTTATTTTTGTGTGTGTTAGGTGTTTGGTCATGGAGTGTGTGTATTGGGAGGATGTTTTTGGTGGCAGTGGTTGTGTAGTTATAGTGTCAACGTTTGAGGGAGGGTGTTGAGCGAGTACAGTGGAAGTTGTTGGGGCATGTGACTGTGGAGCCTTGGTAGGATGTTATGGGAGCTAGAACTACGCAGGTTTGGATTGTTATTATATTAGGTAGTAGCATGATTGTGCTGGATGTAGGGGGAGGGTGTGACTAGTGGTGTAGCCTAATTGGTGTTAATTATGGGTGGGGTTAAGGCTAAGAATAAATGTAGAGGTACTGGGGATGGGTGAGAATAGGGGGTAGGGAGGGGAGCAACATGAGCATAGCGAACAAGGCGGGCTAGAACCCCACAGGCTAAAGACTGCAGGGTAAGTGTCTAAACAGCCAAATTGTTAGGAGTTAATATAATCTAGTAGGGAAAAAATAATCTATAGACCTGATTTCAGCTGTGTCCTTTCTGGGAAGATACCTAGTTTGAAGCAGACAAAAAGTGCCAGTTTAAGTACCTTTTTGCCTCTATTTTACAAGTGGGCAATTCCAGTGTATCTGCTGGGTTACATTTTTTCACCTAGAGCTTTATCTTTATTTACTGACAACTAAAAATAAAAAAGTTTAACTGGGGAATGTATTTACAGCTGAAGAGGGTGGGGAGCAGCTGCTGTCCCTAGTCGTGGGTAGAGCCAGTTATTTCTGCTTTAGACCAGGTACTTTCTACAGTAGCAGGCTAAAAGGGAAACATAGCTAGACACCTACAGTAACTTATTTTCTTTTTAAAACCCTTGAGTCCTTGTGGCTGGTTTCTTCACTGCAGATGCTGTCAATGGCCAAAGATTCAGCAAGTGGGGGACTGAGATAGAACCTGTTCGCAGGGACAGTGGTCACTAAATGAAAAGATGGAGACAAAAGGAATTATTACGTTAAGGTTTCTGAAAGGGGAATGAGAGAGAAATGCTGTAAAACGTAACTAAAATAATAAAATTATCACCCAGGCAGGAAGGGTATTGGGTTTAAGAGTAGCAGCACTTTATACTATTTACACAGGTACAAAGTGTTTGTAAAAAAGGCTCAGGCAACTGTTATGCATTTGCATATGAAGCCCTTGACATTAAAAAAACACCTTAGTGTTATGTACCGGATAATTTAGGTTGCCCATGAATTTAGAGAGACAGTTTACATTTACATATCTACACTGCTATAATATTTCTCATGGTACAGCAGTTAAAACAACTAAGGATCGCTCTGACTTGGCAGCAAAATAGGACTTTATATAGAAAAGGAGTTATTGGGAGTTGTATAGAAGGATATGGAGGCATGGAGCTCTTCAATTTTATTCATGATGCTGCGGATGTTTCTACTGAGTAGTAAGAGGTCAGAGGGATTTTGCTTGCAAGGGAGGGGCCTGGGTTAGGGTGGATGTCACCACTGAGTGCAAGTTGGTTAGTAGCAGTGGTCGGTGTGTGTGTAGGTAACTGGCGATCATATTGTGTATGAGTAAACTGGGTAATTTTTTATAATTAGTTTCTTTGTAGGTCAGCTTGGTGAGCTCAAAGGGGGTACAAGTGAAGATGGCAGGTGAAATGTACATGTGATTACAGTGGTGAGTGTTTGAAAAGATTAGCGAGGGGGAGTTTAGGTGATTGTGGTTAATGATAGTGGAGTTGTAGGAAGTTAGATGGGAGAACTGCTAAGAAAATAGGAGGTGCAAGCATGCTGAGAGTTGAAGAGGGTGGTGGTAGTATATGTGGAGTTAAGTTATCTGGTTTGGGAGTTATTGGAAGGACAGAACAAATTGATGAGCAGGTGGTGAAAGGAAACAGAGGGGGAAGTGCTTGGAGGATGATGCAATAGGTTGATGGGAGGTGTTAGGGAAGTCAGGTGATTGTGGTTATGAATAAATTTGGGTATAGGTGGGATAAGGGGGCAGGATGAGGAGCAAGGTGAGCCCGAGCAACAGCAAGGGCGAACGGAGTGGGCTGAATCAACTCCACAAGGTAAGGAACTCAGCAAAGAACTGAAACAGTGAGCCAGAGTAGGTAAGGTACTGGTTAAGTGCGATTATATTTAACTGTAACTGGCAACACCACTGCAACTTTTATGGGCAGTAGCCACCAGTAAATCAGGTAGAAACTCAGGGTCAACTGTTAATTAAGGGATGCTGTTAATTTTAAGTCAGTTGCAAAGAAAAACGGTGGCGGTATATATACACACACGGGTTAAGGTGCCTAGGCAGCAAGACATTTCCCTGTGGTACATCTGGTTGGAGACACTTGGCTGAAGTGACATCCAGCTGCAAAGAAATATGGCTGTTGGGAATTACCTGTGGACAAAGAGAAGAATGAAATGCCATTCCCATAACTTCAATAACCAAATGCACAGTAATGCCCATAGCTCCCAAGGCAACATGAGACAGCAGGCAGTATGGCAGGCATCAGTAGCAGGCTGGGCAGTGGGCATATCAGTGACTGAAAAATGCAATGTACAATAGGCAGTGTCTTTAAAATTGGTGAGTGCAGACGACTACCCCATTCACAGTGTCTAGGGAATATTACCTAAAATCCATACTGTAGTGACTACATCTGCATGTGGGCATGGCAGTTTATGCTTCTCGTTGTCCACAGGGAATTTGCAACAGTAATACTTCTCTGCAGCTGAATATCATTTCAGCCATGTGTCCCCAATTAAAAGTACCCCAGGGAAATATCTCGCTGCTTAAGCACCTGAACCCTATATATTTACACACACAAGCATACATACACACACACACACACATACACAGGATAAGCACTTGGGTTTATCTGTATGTGCTGCTTAGAAAGCCTTTTTCTGTTTTCCTTTCCAGCTATGGCCTTTCATTTTGTTTGTGAATCATTAAGTGTTTTAGCTTCTATCCACTGACTGACTAGAAAGCAACCCTGGCTGTGTCATCTGTGCATGTGTGTGTGTGTGTGTGTGTGTGTGTGTGTGTGTGTGTGTGTGTGTGTGTGTGTGTGTGTGTGTGTGTGTGTACTGGGGGATGGGTAGTGGAAAAAGTGAATTACAACTGGAAGTAAGCAGCTGGTAGAGAGTGACTCAGTCATAAAAATAAAATATGTGGAACTTACCAGCTAGGAAAACAATTACAACTACAGGCAAGTACTTCAATTAATATAACCAATGTTAACATGAGGGAGCCCAAGTTGTTTGTTAGGGTAACAAAATAACTTACCTGTAGTTTTATTTATTTATTTTTTGTAGATGGTCAACTCCACTTACCAACATCACACCCCATTATATTTAACAATAAGTAAATAAAATATGCTGTTAAAAGTATTCCTACTAGCACATTCTGCACTTTCACAGATTCCACATAGCTGAACTTGTCTGTATTGGTAATGATCCCTTTATTTAACAGGTTTCCTTAAATAACATTGTTTACAGTACAAGTTAAAGAGAGATTAACTGAAAGTACAAGTACATACACACAGACACATTATTTTATAGGTTGATACTAGGCTATCAGCCCTAGGGCCTATACAAGCCTAGCCATAACAATTCCCTGGCCATTTCTTCCCACACTATTTACTTCCCTGGACCCCTGTCTAGCAGGGCGACTGACGTGATCCCTGGGGTGAATTTCCTTTCTCCCATCCAATCCTCATGGTTCCTTTTGAAGAGGGCCAAAGAGGCGCTCTTGCTTGACATGTATAGGCAGTCTATTCCAGAGTCTGGGGAGTCTCTGGGTCAGGAACCTATCCCTCCAGCATGTTTTGTTTATTGTGATGACAAGGTTTAGATCCCTGGAGCGTGTGGCTGAGGGATTGGGGATTTCTTTAAGTGTAGCATGTCCGACAGCTCTGGGTTTGACATGGCCTTGTATGTTAAGCAGAGATCACCTCTGAGTAGACAATATGCAACAGCGTATAGCTGGAATTATTTAAGGTGGTCAGTGTACGGCATCTGCTTTAGGCCTGTGATTCTTTTAGTGAGGTAATTCTGCGACCTTTCCAGTTGTTGCAGATGTCTTGAGAGGTTGTATGCTATAATGGGTCTAATGAGGGATGAGTACAGTGGGACAATGACCTCCTTTTTTCTGGATGAAAAGCCCTTAGTGATGTGTGCCACATAGAAGGATTTCCTGACTGTTGTGGCAATGTGGTTATCGAAGGTGAGACCACTGTCCACCTGTGCCCCTAAGTCTCTTATCACACTTTCGGTGTTTAGTGTACTGCCACCTATGTGGTAATTCACCGGTACATGTTTTTTCCCAAAGGGGATAACTATACATTTCTTGGCATTGAGCTTGAGACCATGGCTCTGGCACCAACCATCTGTTTCTTTAAGACCCTTTTGTAGAGTATCCACATCATTTGGGGATTCAGTAATGGCTCCCAGTTTGCAGTCATTTGCGAACTTTGTTAGCCAGAGTCCCTTAGTGTTGGCCTGTACTTCAGAGAAGTAGATGCCAAACAAGAGTGGTCCCAGGACTGAACCCTGAGGTACTCCGCTTGTCTGGAGCTGGATTGAGAGTTGGCTACTTTTACAGTGTGGGTTCTGTCATTAAACCAGTTGGCAACCCATCAAGTGACGGAGGGATTAATGCCCAGCTTAGTAAGCCTATCTATGATTCCAGAGTGGGGGATGGTGTCAAAGGCCTTGGCAAGGTCCAGATAGGCTGTGTGGACCGCCTTACCCTCGTCCATGGCTCTGGAGACTGATTCGAAGAAGTCAATCAGGTTCAGGAGACAAGATCAGCCCTTCACAAACCCAAACTGGTGGGGTCCAGTGTTTGAAGGTTGCCATTGCCTTTGTTTATAAGTTCCATTATAACAAATTACATTTGAGGAGACTGAGAACATGGGTTAAAACTGAGAATTCTGAAAAAGAAAGGATAGAGTGTTACCTACCAACAGAAAAAAAGTTAATGTAAATATTTATACAGATATACATTGCAGCCATAGCCGGCTTTAGGCACCAGCTAGTGCCACCAGTTTGGATTTTATCCTGATATTTTGTAACATGTCAGTCAAATCAACAAAAGCTAGTAGCATTCTTGTATACTTAATAAACCACATGGATAACAACTCTTATTTATATCCCACAAAAGCTGCTGCTGGTTGGGGAAAAATAAGGAAGAAAAAAATGCATTAATTCACTAATTATGCTCTTTAATCTGAACGGGGCTGGATATGACCCTGTTAGGATGAAGCTGATAATGAACATGAGCAAGGTAAGCACGAGAGAGATCAGCAGCCCAGAGTGACTTATCACAGTGCAAAGTTTGGATTTTAAGAAGGGTTGATATTTCTGATCATCAGAGATGGTTTTCTCTTTTAAGGGAGTTTTATAAATACAAACAGAACACCATACACTATAACTATCAATTTCTTTGCTTAACAATTCAATGCAATCCCAAAAGTAATAGTATATAAAGGCACAGAATCGGGACTACATTTTAAATATTACTCTAATCTGCTTAAAAATTTAATAGAATAACAGCCCATAATTGTATTGAGCCCACAATGGTGAATACAGAAACTATGCGTGAAGATGCACCTTGGGACCTGACCTGGCCTGCCTAGCAACGGGGTTATTTAAGCCTGTAGGACTTTTATTTGTACATTTCCAGAGGAAGCTACTCTTCTGGGAATGTCTTTCAGGTTTATTTTCTTTTTAACACTAAGTACAAAAATTATGTTCTTTAGAGCTCCACTCTATCTACATATAAAGCTATTTAATATGGAAAACTACACTTTCAGTGACTGTCTTTCAGGGCATCTTTTCACCACTTCACATGAGTACAAGTGGAAGTGTGCTCTTTGCAGCTTGTCTTACTACGGCTGGTTAATGCAGGAAGTCACAGTTTCAGAGAAAAGTCTTTGCAGTGTGGTTTTAAGCCACTTCACATGAATACTGCAAGCGTGTTCTTTGGCGCTTTGCTTTGTTTGCTTACTGGACCATTTAAAACAGGCAGTGCATTTCCATGGGAAGTCTGCATCACTGGCGACATGTTGGGGGGGGGGGTAAAGGTAATGAGCAGAGGTAAACTGCATGGCATTAAAATGTTTAAATCATGTAATTGGACCATGCAAAGTCCCTCTATAACACACCAAGTAAAGTCTTCCAAATGCGAAAATGTCGGTCTCTCTAGGTTTACTATATGAAAATTCTCACCTCCAGGATTATGAGAATTAGGCTGTACCTCTACCTTTTCAAACAGAACCTGCAAAATGTACTAGAAAGGCTCCTCCCAACTCTGCTTTGCTCCAAAAGGCCTGAATTCACAGGAGAATCAAACAATAAGCAATTACCAAAGAGTGAGAGCCCCTGCAGCTGTCATGAGGCACAGTACCACAAGTCCTCATAATGACAAACATACCTAATTTCCTGGGTCACTTTTGCCTCTGTGTCTGCCAGTCAGACCCCCTCCTATTGGTCTTGATCCCGTCTATTTCCCTGGCATTCATTTAAGTCCTTGGTGCAGTGGCAATAAATGACCCGAGGTAGTCATTAACCAGGTAGCCATGCCGGCGTTTTGTGCATCTAATAATGCACGCAATCATGGTGTCTCTAATGAGACTCTAACCTTGCCCTTAGCCTGCACTGTTGTAGGGACCTACTATCCTGTCCTCTGTGTAGGCAAGTGTGCTACCAATCACATACAAATGAGGGCTACCATCACAGGTTTAGTATGCCAAGCATTATTCCCCAATCAAAGGCTGCAACTTCATCCATACCTCTCAACCTTTGAGCTTTAAAAAGCATAGCAGGGGGTCTCCAAAGAGGAACACTTTCTTATTTTGAAATAGATGTTCTTTAGATAGTAAATTCCATAAAGTTAATCGTGACAAAGAATCTTTGCATAGGGTTAGTGGAGATAAAGAATCTTTGCATAGGCTTATTTCAGTTACTTTCTAATGTACATATGCTTTAACATGTCCGTCTTTATGAAGAAAATTAGTAAATCTAAAAGCAAAGCAACATTTTTGTTTTAGTTAAAAGTTCTAGCAGTTTAAAGATACAACTGATCTCTTGCAAGCCATCACATTCATGTGGAGAACCAACCAACTAGACAACCAATCCCCACCTCCGAGATAGGAAATTAGGTGCTAGCTATTAATTTCCTCTCTTACGTATCCACCCACCCTTTCCACTGCCAGAGCTGCTGTTTGAATCTGGGTCATGTGGGTCCCAGTCAGGCTTTTATTCCTCTATGACACACAGCAGGACTATGAAAAAAATTAAAATTGACAGCTGACTTACCTCAAACTGCCTCTAAGATACTAAACTAACTGCTAGCAATGTTTACTATACCTTTGTCAGCATATACTGAAATCACTGGCCATACCTCTCAACCCTTACCTCAAGAAATCTGGAAAAAGGCCCAAAAATAGGGACACATTTTAAATATTGCTCTTATAAACATACAAAGTTGCTAGAACAGGATTTTTGTTAGCAAGCATTTTCTCAAGGATATGAAATCAAACTCAAATACATGTCATTATTTAGTGACTTTAATTCTTAAGAGTATCCTAGCAATTTAAAACAAACACATTTTATGAGGAAGAGACCAAAAATATGAAGCAAAAATCTGGACATTCTGCAAAAATTTGTAGAGCTGAGAGGTATGATTACTGCCACTTAACTGTTCTGCAGCCCTGCTATGTTAGCTTCACAGAGAAGTGAAGCACTTAATCATATTTGTGACCCATATAACTCTCTACTAGGCTCTGAGTGTTCAGCTTCAACCACCCAGGAAGCTCATCAATAAAGTAACCCCCTACCAACACCATAACCCAAAGGCAACAAGACAAATCACGGCACAACCAATAATATTTGTATCTGAAAAACACTGCACACCAACAATGTAAACAATAAGAATTCTAAAATGAATACTTATTTATTTATATCTGTTTACCAGGGTAATGCACTGATCAATATTGAACAATTTCAGGCTCAACCTGGGTGAAATACAAAACATTTTACGAACAAAAAATACAGAAATGTAGGCAACATCAGAATAGTTCATACTAATTACATAGAAAAAAAACTTTGTATACATTTCGGTGAACAAGCACAGTGCAATTGGCAATTAAACAGAGTGTAATGCACAAAAATACACACAGTAGTTACTAAAGTGGGTCAATCTTCAGTAAATTTTAAGAGGGGAGAAAAGACTCGGAAAGGAGACAGGTTAGGTGATTTGTCCTGTGCTGAAGCAGGATCATTTGGCTTGGATGAATAAGTGCTTTTTGAGCTGCATTCTAAATCTGGAAAAAGAATTGATTCCCTAAATTCTGACAGGGAGAGCTTGCCAAAGAATACGTGCCTGAGAGGAGAAAGCATGTGCAGTGGAGTTTGGTTTTAGGGCTAAACAAAGAGGGAGTGGCTTGTGAATACTGTCTCATGTTGTGTGAGGAAGTTTTTTTCATGAAGTCTAGCTGCAAACGGAGTAAATGTTTGGGGCTGGATTAGTTTGTGGTGGTGGGATTCTTAAAGTAGGTTAGATCTTTAGGTCTTACAGTAGACAAATTAACTATCTTAACTAGATAAATTAAACAAATAAAATTTTAGTAGCAGTACATTTAAATACTGGTATACATACTTTGAACTCAAAATGTAGCAACACACAAGCCTCTTAGCTTCCCTTAAGGACTCCTCTCCAACCTCTAGTAAGAACAGAGCCAAAAACAAACGAAGCAGAGATCAAACTGGCCATAATCTTTTATTATAAAACGTAAGCACTTTCGGGTTGAAAACCCTTCATCAGACAAACTTCACATAACCATAAAACATCATCTTTAAATGTTAAAAAATTTTAAAAACAACCAATCGCTTTTTGTGCTTAACCCACCTTTTCTGTAAGGCTGGTTTTAAAGAAAAAGAGTTATCTAACCCAGGTTGGCTGTCAGCAGCCAACTGTATAATCCATCTTAATTCTGCATACTCAAAGAAAACCTGCATAAAACAGTTCTATATTCAGCTTATAAGCTGCAACAATCTGGTGAGTTAAACAATTTCCGAAGTCCCCATTTATTGGAAACGCTAAAAGAATACTGGAAACTTCAGAGAAGCAGATATCAGTTTAGTGCAAACAAATCTATGTTCAGCTCCCTTAACCTTAACAAGTCATGAGGTTTACCATAATCCTGAGGTTTAGACTGTTCCAGGGTGCTCTACTGCAATTCTGTTACTGGTTAAAATTTCTTGCTGACCCACGTAATTGAGGAAGTTGGGGATGCAGAGAACAATATGCCAGTTCTGTACATGCGAAGTGGCCTGCTTCAAAGGCCTAATCCCTGAGCTAAGGAAAGTACAATTGTGTACACTTACCATTAATGTAGATGTTCGAGTGTATTCACTGTTGCAGTCATCACACTTGGGTTATCTGCCAGCAGGCAGCCCTCAGTCGGCCCGACTACCAGAATGGGATTTCAGCATCGGATGCTGTTGCCTCCTTTCATGACATCAGGTCATCAGGGGTATAAAACATGCAGCAGACGCCATTACATCAGTTTTTCTTGGCCCAAATGTCAGGAGCCCCCCAAATAGGAAGCTATTATATGGTGTGGAGTACCATCAGTAAAAAGTAAATACCACTGCCATTAAAAATGGCCATAAATAGGATTAGTAGAAAGGATAGAGAAAACCAGGGGGCTTGAGGGAGGGAAACCAGGACTGCAACAGTGAATACACGAACATCTACAGTTATGGTACGTGTACACAACTGTACCATGTTCTTTGTGTTTCACTGTTGCAGTCATCACACTTGGGTTGATTCCCAAAGCTGAGGAAGGGTGGAGCCAGTCAAGAAGTGTTAGGGCTGACTAGCAGGCCTTGTAAGACTGCTGTAGCAAATCCAGCTCCGGATTTAGAAAAAAATAGGCAAGTGGTAATGCTCGGTGAAGGTGTGCACAGAACTCCAGGTTGCAGCTTCCAGAATGTCCCTGGTAGGGACTCCCCTGAGAAATGCTGTAGAGGTGGAAGTAGCCCTAGTGGAATGTGTTCTGATCCCCTGTGAGGTAGGTTTTCCATGGTACTTGTAACAGAAATGGATGCAGTGTGCTATCCATTTGGAAATTGTTTGCTTTGAAATGGCCTTGCCCTCTCTGCCCCTGAAGCAAAGCTGACCAGCAGTTGGTCAGAATTTCTGAAAGGTTTAGTCCTGTCAAGGCCTGAGCTGTATTGTGCACAACCAAGGAGTGCAGGATCCTTTCCCCTTTATTCTGAGGATTAGGGAAGAAGGTTGGTAAATGGATGGATTGGTTTAGAGCCACACTGGACACCACCTTAGGCACAAAGGACGTGTTAGTCCTGAGGGAAACTCTGTCAGCATGGAAAATAATGAAGGGCTCCACAGCCATTAGTGCCTGTAACTCAGATACTCTTCTTGCTGAAGTTATGGCTAGAAGCAAAGCTCTTTTCCAAGAGATGAATTTTAACTTTGCTGAATCAGCCGGTTCAAATGGGGGAAGCGTGAATTAAGGTCCCAGGCAGGGGTGGGTACTCTCCTTGGGGTCCTTAAGTTGTTAGCCCCTCTCAGGAACTGTTTGATGAGAGGGTGAGAAAACAGAGGTGGCTCAGTATTATACTGAACTGAGATGGCAGAGGCATGAATCTTAATGGAGAAGGACAGGCTTCTGTGGAGTAGCTCTGCTAGGTAATAAAGGATTTGAGGTAAGGAGGGCACTGCTGTGTCCTTTTCTTGAGATGGATTCCAAGAACAATATATTTTCCACTTTTCAGCATAGGATTTCCTAGTACTAGGCCTTCTGGCCTCAAGAATGACATTCAGCACCTGTTTGCTGAGGGTTGCTGGTGGTGTATTCAGGAGATAAGCCAGGCTGCAAGGTTTAGGGTTTGCAACTGTGGATGCAAAATCTGACCCTCCTGCTGAGACAGCAGGGAAGGTGTCTGATGGAGGTGCCAGGGTGGCACTGTTGTCAGACTACGTAGAAGTGGGTACCAGTGATGACGTGGCCAGTCAGGGGCAATAAGAATTTCCCTTGGTCTGTCCTGTTTGATCTTGAATAGTACTTTTGAGAGGAGGGACAGAGGGAGAAAGGCATAAATTGAGAGGTTTTCCCATGCAAAGGATAGGGCCATCCACCTTCCAGGCCCTGCTGTGAGGGTTCCAGGTGCAGAATTTGCTAAACTGGTGGTTCTCGGGGGGGAGTCCACTTCGGGAGTCCCACACCTCTGGATTAGAAGTTTGAAGGAGTTGAGTTGGACTCCAATTTTTACTCGTGTGGGTGCAGTAGATTTCTGCTTAATTCATCTGCCAGTGAATTTTGTTTGCTTAGCAGGAATTGAGCTTGTAGGTACACTTGGTTGCTCAAGGCTGTGTTCCACAGGGCCATGGCTAACCTGCCGAGTGGGTAAGAATGGGTTCCCTCCTGCTTATTTATGTACCACATAACTGTGGTGGTGTCTGTTTTTATCAGCAGCTGTCCTGGAAGGATTAGGTATTTGAAGGCTGTCAGAGCATTCTGTACAGCTAGCATGTCTTTTCTATTGCTATGCAGGAGAATTTGTCCTGGGCTCCACTTGCCCTGAATGCAAATTTGCCTGCCAAGTGAGCCCCCCATGCATAGTCTGATGCGTTTGTTGTCAGGGTTTGGCGGCGAGGGGTTGAGTGAAAGGCAGTCCCTTGTTGTAGTTGCATGCTTCTGCCCACCAAAGGAACGCTGCCCTTAGACGAGGTACGATAGGAATCACTGATTCCAGGTCCTGAGTGTGTTGACACCAAAGACTTTTGAAGTACCATTGAAGTTTCCTCATATGCAGTCTTGCATATGGAATTAGCAGAATGCATGAGGCCATGAACCCTACGGCTTGCAGTACGTTCCTTGCAGATAGCTGGGTTTTGGTGGCCATTTGTTTGAAGTAGTTGGTCAGATTGACCTGTTTTTCTGGAGTGAGAAATGCCATCTGGGAAGTTGTATTCAAGCTTGCTCCCATGAATACAATTTTTTGACTGGGCACCAGTTGAGATTTATTTTCATTGATAGTGTACCCCAATGAAGTTAGGAGTCTTTTTACATATGCCAGGTGCTGAAGTAGCAATTTCTGACTACCCGCATGAATCAGGAAATCATCCAAGTATGTGAAAATGTGGATATTTCTCTGCCTGCAGTATGCAATGGCTGGAGCCAGGCACTTTGTGAATACTCTGGGTGCAGTAGATAAGCCAAAGGTAAGTGCAGAGAACTGATGGTGCATAGAGCCTGCCCTGAAACGTAGATATTTGCTGCAAGACTCCCTTATGGGGATGTGCAGGTAAGCTTCTTTTAAGTCTAGGGTGACTAACCAGGCATCCTTGGCTAGTATAGGGAGAAGCTGTTGCAGGGTAAGCATTTTCAATTTTGGGACCACCAGAAAGGTGTGGAGGATTGATAGATCCAGGAATGGGCGCCAAGAGCAGTCTTTTCTGGGCACCAGGAACAGCCTGGAGTAGAAACCCTGTCCTCTTTGTTCTACTGGAACAGGTTGAATAGCCCTGATATTGAGCAGGGAAAGTACTTGCTTTTGAGTCTCTGCCCACTGGTTTGGAGGAAGGTCTGGAAACCCGCTTGGGGATGGCAGTGAATGGAAGTAGACTCTGTATCCAAGAGATACAATGTTTAGAACCCATCGGTCCTGAGTAATGGACATCCAGTTTTTTTGCATGAAGGGCAAGTTTTCCTCCTAGGGGCGTAAGTAATTGGACAGGGCTGGTGAGTTTAATTGAAAAGTCATTGTGAACTTTTTCCATAAGGGGATGGCTTACCACTCCCTATTTTTGAGGCGGGAGCACTCGATTGTTTAGATCTCTGCATACCTTGAAACTGTAGTGTTGGTGGTCTGTTGCCCCTGGATTGAGAAGGCCTGGCAGGGGCTGGAAAGGACTAGTTTTTAGAAGGCCAATGCCTACTGAATCTAAGTGGCTGCACCTGTAAGAATTCTTTAACAGTTTGCATAGATTAGACTTTTTCCTCCATCTTTTTAAGAACTACTTCTGCTTTGGTGCCAAAAAAATGGTCCTGATTTAAAGGAGCATCTAGTAATTTTGATTTGACATGATAAGGCAAGACTTATTTCTTCAGCCAAGCATGCCTTCTCAGTAGAGACCCAGTGACTGCAGCCCTGTAAGATGCTTCTACGGCAAAGCCACACTGCAAAGTATGCTACTAACTTGGTTTGCAGAATGCATTACATCTTGTAAATCTTTATTTTCTGCATAATCTGGAAGAAACACCATTTTTTGTTTAATTAGTTCTCTAATATGTTGTTGGTATTTCAACATGTGAAACTGGCAATTCAATGCCCTGATGGCAAGAGTTGCAGAGGTATTGTCTGAAGGGGTAGGGTTTTGGGCTGTAGTAGCCTTAATGCCTTTAGGTCCCTGGGAAATGGTCTCTGGATCCGCAGCAGGATTCTTAAAGAGAAATTTGTGAGAATCAGGTACTCTGTAGTACATGTCAGGTTTTCTAGGGGCTGGTGGTAAAAGTGTCTGGCGTAAGATTGGATTCCATGAAGACAATCTACAACATCCAGGACAAGGGGTATAGCTAGAGGCCTGTGCTGAGGCAATTCTAAAAATCCTCCGAGTCTCCTTTTGGACTGAGGGTAGCCCTGGCATTCCCAGCGGAAATGGTCTCAAAGTAGGCAAGGTTTCACCAAAAGAAAAGTCTTCTGTAGGGGAGGCAGAGGGAATGGATTCCTCTGCATCTGAATTCTCGTAGATTGATAAGAGTACGTCCTGATAATCAGAAGGGTCAGAGTCATCAGACTCATGGGTCTGTAGAATCAGAATGAAACTCGGTTCTTTGTCTTTTAGCAAGGGAAGGCTGGCTTCCCCTAATCAGGGTAATAAGGTCTTCAGCCATTCTAAACATTTGTTTCTGTGGCAAGGGAGCTTGAGCATGCACTTTTGTTGTCGGTTTTCTAGCTGTAGTGTGTACTCTGGGTCTGAGATACCAGGTAGTTTTAGCTAAAAACTAAGTTGTCGGTTTAATACGAACATTGGTAGGTCAGAATACACACTCAGAAGCCGGTGCCTGCACAGCGTCTCCAGACCCATCCAAGGTAGAGACATCCGCAGGTTCCACAGTCGAAGAAGCATCTTGCGGCATATCGGACTCCGAATGGGTCTCAGCAGAGGCCTGCGAATCTGTAGAAGTGGGCATCAGGGGCTGCAAATGCACCTCACTGAGTATGGGTGGACTGGCAACTAGCTTAACGGAAGCGTTGTCGGCAGTTTTGGACCTATGCGGTCTGTTCTCTGTCTTTATCTTTACTTTTTTTGGAAGATCTTTAGTCGGATGGCTTATAGAAGCCATTTCTGAATACGGAGAACGAGAGCGAAAGAATTTAGTGACAAAGATAGCCCGATGACGAATGGTTCGGGCATTAAACAAGGCACAAATCCGACAGCGAGGGACGTCATGGTCTGGGCCTAAATAGGTGACGCATAATGAAAATCGCTGTGAGGTATTTGCTTTCCACAGGCAACACAATTGTTAACTTTTTCTGACATCAGTTATAGCAAGAAATAAGGGTCCCCAACGGGGTACTTGGCTTTAGAAGACTTCAGGTTTGAAACTCGAAAAACGAAAATTTCAGGTAGTGGCCGACTGGTACTTGCCAACTGCTTCTGCTTTGGGCTCCTTCTCGGCAAGAAAGACTGATGTAATGATGACGTCTGCTGCAGGTTTTATACCCCTGACAACCTGACGTCATGGAAGAGGAGACGGCATTAGACACAGAAATCCCAAGACTCTGGTATTCGGGCCAACTGAGGGCTACCTGCAGGCAGATAACCCAAGTGTGATGACTGCAACAGTGAAACATGAAGAACAACTGCAGAATGCTGGAGTGGGTTGCCATTCTTTTACCAAACACAGAACTCTGGAAAGAATAAGCATTTTACTATTTGCCACATCAGTATCAGCTTTCTCTTACTGCTTTAAAAAAAAATTAAATTAGTTACACACCTTGCCTCCTTCAGTGTCTTATGTGGCTTCAGCAATGCCAAAGCGCTCCCCCTCCCATAGCAATTACCTCCAGAAAGTGCTAAAGTCAGTAGAAAAATGGAAAAGTACAGTTGTGTACACTTACCATAAATGTAGATGTTCGAGTGTATTCACTGTTGCAGTCATCACACTTCGGTTATCCTGCCAGGGGTAGCCCTCAGTCGGCACAAATACCAGAGGCTTAGTATCTGCGGTGGTTGCTGTCTCTCCAGGACTGATGTTAGGTCGTCAGTGGTATAAAAACAGGCAGCCTACACCATTACATCAGTTTTTCTTGCCCCAAATGTCAGGAGCCCCCAAATAGGGAGCTAGGTTATGGTGGAATAACACCATCAGTAGAAAGTAAATACCAAATATCACTGCAAGGAGTGAGGAAGAGAGAGAGAGAGAGAGAAGGGGGATGCAGGGTGGGAAACCAGGACTGCCACAGTAAATACACTCAAACATCTACATTTATGGTAAGTGTACACAACTGTACTATGGTTCTTCGTGTTTCACTGTTGCAGTCATCACACTTGGGTTGATTCCCAAAGCTGAAGAAATGTGTGGAGGCAGTCAAGAAGAGTTGGGGCTGGCTAGTATGCCCTGCAGGACTGCGGTTGCAAAGCCTGCGCAGGATTTGGAAAAGATAGGCAGATGGTAATGCTTGGTGAAGGTATGAACAGAACTCCATGTTACAGCCTCCAGGATGTCCGTGGTAGGGACCCCACTGAGAAAAGTTGCAGAGGTGAAAGTTGCCCTACTGGAATGTGTTCCGAACCCTGTGGGGGTGGTTTCCCATGGTGTTTGTAACAGAAATGGATACAGTGTGCTATTCATTTGGAAATGGATTGTTTTGATCTGGCCTTGCCCTCTGCTCCTGCTGCAAAGCTGACTAGTAACTTGGTCAGATTTCCAAAGGGCTTAGTCCTATGCAGGCAGAACCTGAGCGGTCTGTGCACATCTAAAGAGTGGAGAATCATTTCCCCCTTACTTTGAGGTTTAGGGAAAAAGGTGGGCAAATGAATAGATTGGTTGAGAGCCACACTGGACACCACGTAAGGCATGAAAGTTGGGTTAGTCCTGAGGAAGCCCCTGTCAGCATGAAAACTGATTATGGGTTCCACAGCCATGAGTGCTTGCAGCTCAGACACTCTTCTAGCTGAAGTGATAGCCAGAAGCAAGGCTGTTTTCCAAGAGAGGAATTTTAACTCTGCTGAAGCTGCAGGCCCAAGGGGGGGGGGGGGGAGCGTGAGCTTTTCCAACACAAAGTCAAGGTCCAAGCAGGGGCTCTTCTGGATGGCCTTAAGTTGTTAGCCCCTCTAAGGAACTGCTTGATGAGGGGGGTGTGAAAAGAGAGGTGGCTCTGTGCCGTAATGAGTAGAGATGGCAGCGGCATGAATTTTAATAGAAGAGAAGGTATATGCCCCTGTGAAGCAGGTCTGCTAGGTAATACAGGATGAGAGGCAAGGAGGGCTGTGCTGGTTCAGCTCCTTTATCCGGGATCCAGGAGCAATACCTTTTCCACTTGTCAGCCTAGGATTTTCTAGTGCCAAGTCTTCGGGCTTCACGTACAACATCCAGGACTTGCTTGCTTAGGCTGGCCACTGGAGGAAAGGTCAAGGAATAAGCCATGCTGCCAGGTTCAGGGTCTACAATTGTGGATGCAAGAACTCTCCCTTCTGCTGGGTCAGGAGGGTTGGAATCTGAGGGAGGTGACAAGGAGGCAACAGTGACAAGATTGCACAGTAGTGGGTACCAGTGTTGGCATGGCCAGTCTGGGGCAATCAGGATTGCCCTTGGTCTTTCCTCCCTTATTTTGAGTAACACCCTTGTAAGAAGAGGTAGAGGGGGAAATGCACAGATTGAGAGGTTTGCCCATTGGAAGGATAGGGCATCCACTTTCCAGGCTTTGCTGTGAGGTTCCCTGGTGCAGAATTTGCTGAGCTAGTGGTTGTTGTGGGAGCCAAACAGGTCCACCTTCCCGGTACCCCATTTCTGGGTTACGAGGCTGAAGGTGCTGTGGTCTAATTGCCACTCATGTGAGGCTAGGAGATTTCTGCTCAAGTTGTTTGCCAGAGAGTTTTGGTTGCCTGGCAGGAATTGTGATAGCAGGTGACTTTTTCGAAACAGTCACCAAAGCCATTGATGAGGGAAAGGCAGTCCATACAGCCTACATCAGCTTAAATGTTAACCCATACATCACAAGATGGGTTGCAAACTGGTGACAGTGACAGAACCCACAGGGTCAGAGTTGGGCGCCATGTCAGACTCAAAGCCTGTCACAAGTGGTGTACCACAGGATAGTAGAAAACACATCTGACACAGATATCCTTCAGAAGGGTCTCACAGAAACGGATAACTGGTGCCAGTAGCTACCAAATAGGTGGCAATCAGTTATCAGGGACCTGGGGACCCAGGTTGATAGTAGTCTGTCATCTTATCATGAAGGCATCAGACCAATGATTGAGTATAATGCCCCATTCGAATGTATCTGACCCGACACTTGCAGCAGCTGGAGGCCTAGGCCAAAAAGTTCACCGTGCTGAAAAAAGGGTCTCAAACAATCTGTCTATGCTGCCCGACTGGAAAGAACTCCAGCTCTATTCAGTCGCAGATTTGATGAATATGCTTATTACCTCAGTGTCACTGCTCAAACAGAGGCACAGCAAAATAATGGGTATCGGCATGGCCAAAGGGTCATGGCTAGCCTGCATAGTGGGTAAGAGTGAGTTCCTCCCTGCTTGTTGATGTACCACATCTCTGCAGTGTTGTCTGTTTTGATTAGTAGAGGCCCTGGAGAGAATAGGGGGTCTGAAAGCTGTCAGAGCATGCTGAACAGCTAGCATCTCTTTTTGGTTGATGTGCAGATGAATTTGATTTGGGCTCCAGTGGTCCTGAATGCACCTGCCATCCAGGTGTGCACCCCAGGCATAGTCTGATGCATCTGTGGTTAGGGTCTGGGCGGCGTGGGGTTGTGAAAAGTGAAGTCCCTTGTTGTGGTTGCATGCTGCTGCCCACCAAAGAAAATCTTTCCTTGGACAAGGTATCATAGGTATAACAGTTTCCAGGTCCTGAGAATGTTGACATCAAAAGGCTATTTTAAGTACCACTGAAGTTTCCTCATATGCAGTCTGGCATATGTAATCATATGGAATTGGTAGAATGCAGGAGGCCATGAATCCTACAGCTTGCAGGACTTTCCTTGTGGATAACTGGGTTCTGATGGCTAGTTGAGAGCAGTAGCCTGTCAGATAGGCTTGTTTTTCTGGAGTAAGGAATGTCATTTGGGATGCTGTGTCCAGGCTTGCTCCCAGGAATACAATTTTTTGACTGGGGACTAGTTTGGATTTCTTTTCTTTTATAGTGTACCCCAGTGAGGTCAGTAGGTCTTTTACAAATGTCAGGTGCTGCAACAGATTTTCCTGACTGCCTGAATTAGGCAGTCGTCCAAGTAGGGGTAAATTTGAATATTTCTTTGTCTGCAAAAAGTAATGGCTGGAGCCAAGCATTTTGTGAAAACTCTGGGAGCAGTGGATAAGCCAAAGGGAAGTGCAGAAAACTGATAATGCAGAGATCCTGCCCAGAAACATAGATATTTCCTGCAAGAGTCTCTGATTGGGATGTGCAGATAGGCCAATTTTAGGTCTAGACCGGCTAATCAGGCATCTTTGGAAAGCATAGGAGGAAGCTGCTGGAGGGTGAGCATTTTGAATTTTGGTACCACTAGGAAGGTTTTTAGAATGGCTAGATCTAGGATTGCGAGCCAGGTGCCCTCTTTTCTGGGTACCAGGAAAAGTCTGGAATAGAAACCTTGGCGTATCTGGTCTGCATTAACAGGCTGAATTGCCTTCATGGAGAGCAGGGAATGAACTAAGTTTTGTGCCTCTGTGCACTGGTTTGGAGGAAGATCTGGGAACCCTTTGGGGGTTGGCAGGGTGTGGAAATAAAGTTTGTACCCCTGGGACACTATGCTGAGGGCCCATCGATTGTTGGTGATGGAGGCCCAGTTTTTTGCATGGGAGGCAAGTTTTCATCAAAGGGCAGAGGTAAGAGATGGAGTTGAAAAGTCATTGTGAATTCTTTCCATAAAGGGGTGGCTTAGCACTTTCTGTTTTAAAAGTGGAGGCACTCCACTGCTTAGATCTCTGCATTCCCTGGGCCTGCTGTCTGAGGGGTCTCCTTCCCCCCTAGGTCTAGTCTGAGACAGCCTAGAGGGGGCTGGAAAGGACCAATGTTTTGAGGGGCAATGCCTACTGAATTTCGGAGGCTGGACTTGCAAAAAGCTTTTAACTGTTGCACAGATTTAGCTTTATCTTCCATCTTTTTAAAAACCTCTTCTGCCTTGGTACCAAACAGTCTTTATTCAGTGGTGCATCCAATAATTTTGATTTGACATGGTCTGGCAAGGTCTGTTCCTTAAGCCAAGCATGCCTCCTAAGTGCAGAACCTGTGACTGCTGCCCTGCAGGATGCTTCTAGAGGGTCAAACCCACATTGCAGGGTATGCTTAGTATCTTGGCTTGCAGAATGCATGAGCTTCTTTAATTCTTTATTTTCTGCACAGTCTGGAAAGGTAGATAATTTCTGTTTAACAAGTTCCACAGTATGTTGCTGGTATTTCAGCATGTGGAACTGACAATTTAATGCTCTAATGGCAAGAGATGCAGAGGTGTACACTTTTTTACCCCATCTGTCTAAAGCTCGGGAATCCCTCTCCGAAGGGGTGGGATTCTTAGCTGTGGTTGCTTTTATTCCTTTAGGTCCTTGGGAGATGACCTCTGGGTCTCAGTAGGATTTTTGAAGAGAAAATTGTGAGAGTCAGGGACACTAATACCAGTCAGGTTTCCTGGGAGTAGGAGGTAGAGTATCAGGAGTTAAACTGGATTCCATGACATCCACAACATCCAGAACAGGAGGAATAGTTAAGGGTCTGTGTCTGTGCTGCGGTATATCTAGAAATGCCATGAGTCTCTTTTTGGACTGAGGATAATCCTAACATTCCCAATGGAAATGCTCTCTCAAGGTATGTAGGGTTTTATCAAAAGAAAAATCCTCTGGAGGAAAGGCAGAAGGAATGGATTCCTCTGCATCTGAATCCTCATAAGCAGATAAGGGCATGTCTTCATAATCAGAAACCTCAGAGTCGTCGGACTCTTGATCAGATAAAGTTGCTGGGGACAAGCTTTTTTCTTTTAGAAGGGGTAGGCTGGCTTCCCCTAATCAGCATGATAAGGTCTTCCGCCATTTTAAGCATTTGAGATTGCGGTATGGAAGAAGGTGCTTGAGCTTGGGTCATCTTTTTTTAGGCATAGTGCGTACCCTGGGCCTTAGAAACTCAGTAGTTTTAGAACGAATTGAAGACAGTAAAGAAGTTGTTGGTTTGTGTAGAGTGTCGAATATCGGTAGTGTGAAGAACTTCCTCGGAAGCAGGTGCCTGCACAGCAGCTCCGGACCCATCCACGGTAGAGACACCCAGCGGTTCCTTAGTTAAAGAAGAGTTTTGCGGCATACCAGACTCCGAAGGGGTCTCGGTAGCAGCCTGCGAATCCACAGAAGTGGGCATCAGGGGCTGCGAAAGCACCTCACTGAGTACTGGCAAACTGCCGACTAGCTTAACGGAAGTGTCGTCGGCAGTTTTGAACCTGTGCAGTCTGTCTCTGCCTTTATCCTTACCTCTTCTGGAAGATCGGTAGTCGGATGGCTTGCCGAAGCCATTTCGGAATACGGAGATTGAAAGCAAAAGTATTTAGCTATAATAAGGGCCCAACGACGTATAGTTCTGGCACTGAACAAAGCACAACAGCGAGGAACGTCGTGGTCTGGGCCTAAACAGGTGACGCAATAAGAATGGAAATCTTGGTGTGGTATTTGCTTTCCACAGGTGACACAATTGTTAACTTTTTCTGACATCTGTTAGAGCAAGAAAAAAGGATTCCCAATGGGGTACTTTGCTTTAGAAGACTTCAACTTCAATTTCGGAAATGAAAATCTAGGTACCGGCCGACTGACACTTGCGCGAACTGGTTTTGCTTTGAGCTCCTTGGCAAAAAAGACTGATGCAATGGCATCGGCTGCCTGTTTTTATACCACTGACGACCTGTCAGTCCTGGAGCGACAGCAACCGATGCAAAAATACTAAACCTCTGGTATTCGGGCCGACTGAGGGCTACCCCTGGCAGGATAGCCCAAGTGTGATGACTGCAACAGTGAAACACTAAGAACATCTGTCCTTTTTCTAGGGACACTGTGAGCTTAAAAAGGAGCAACGAGTAAAATTCTGTCTATCCTACCTCTGACAAAACGGGCAAATCAGAGCTATGCCCCGAAAAGCTGGCAACAAAAATGTTAAGTCTACAACAGGTGACGAGAGGAGGAAACTAAAGGAAAAAATTCATACCCTGGAAGAAATGAAGGGAAGGGAAAAAGGGAATGAAAGGAAGTAAGAGAATATAACATATGAAAGAAAATAACAATAAAGAATGAGGACATGACAGAAACATTCAATAAAGTGACAGCCATTGAAATCCAAGAGGTCAGCAGTTACCCATTTACAACATCAGAACAGACAACAATGACAAGAGCCCTGCTGTACTATGAGAGAGACTCAGGGAAGGTCCTGATCACCTTAACAAGATACAAAAGAAAAGGAAAACCTTGACTCAGAATTTTCTAAAGTACCAAGTGCAGCCAAAAGCACTTTCCCAAAACTCCAAGTTTCTTTGTGTTTTAAAGAATGAGCCAAAGATAAGGAATAGGTGTGTAAAATCTTATAACCATAAATGTCCTTCTATTCTATGTTGCAGTATTCTTTACATATGGGTTGTATTCCACCCATTGACCTGCCGTCCAGCCTGTATACAAAAGCTTAGAGCCACTCCCTGTATGTGGGACGTTGCACAAAGGCACAGACATCAACCATAAAAGGGATCTCCACACATACAATCTTCAGAATAAGAAAGCCTCATAAGGAAAGCAGTCCAAAAGGAGCCTAGAGAGATCATCCTAGGAAAGAGCAATTTGTAGGGGGAAGGCGGGAGCTATAGAATATTGCAACATAGAAGAGGGCATCTATGGTTATGGTAAGATTTTACACGACTATGTCCTTCTATTCAGTGTTACAGTATGCCTTATAAATTGGAGAGTGCAAAAGCTGAAAGGGAACTCAGGGAGGACAGAGTAGGGAAAAGCTAAGAGGAAGCATCTTCCAGGAATCCATGCAGAATCACCCAGGCAAAACCTGCCATAGATCTAGAAACAGTGTCCAATTTGAAATGTTTCAAAGGAATGAACAGATGACCAGGTGGCAGCTTTCAGGACGGAATGAGTATCTAGACTTTTAAAGATGCCACTGATCTAGTGGGATGGGCCTTAACAGATGCTGATAAAGACTTCCCATGGAATCCATAGCAAAACACAATAGCCTTAGAGATCCATGTGGAAATGGTTTGTTTGGATACAGGCAAACCTAGAGCCCTGGGATGAAAAGAAACAAAAAGTTGGTTAGACATCCTAATGGAGTCAGTTTTGTCAAGGTAAAACCTGAGTTATCTATGAGCATCAAAGTTATGCAAAATCCTCTGATTGGGGGAATGAGGCGAAAGGAAGAAGGTAGGCAATTGGATGGACTGATTAAGAAAAATCTCATTCACCACTTTGGGCATGAAGGTTGAATTAGTTCTCAAGGACACTCTGTCCCTATGAAAAACTAGGAAAGGGGGGAAGCCATCAATGCCTGTACCTCAGAGAACCTTCTAGCAGAGGTTAAGGCTACTAGAAGCACAATTTTCCACATGCAGAACTTTACAGAAGCAGAAACTGCTGGTTGAAAAGGGGCTTGAGTAAGCTTTTCTAACATACAGTTAAGATCCCAAGAAGGAGGAACTGTTTTTCTGGGGGTTTTACATGTAGAACACCTTTAAAACAAAGCTTAACTTGGAACCTAAGGGGGAGTTTAAGGCAGACAAAGCAGAACGATGGACTTTAACTGAACAGTAGGAAAGACCACTTCTGAGCAACTCACACAGGTAAGAAAGTACTAAAGGAATGTCCACACCAAAGAGAATCCTCTTTCCTTTTTTGGCACCAAATGGAAAATCTTCTCCACTTGGAAATGTAAGATTTTCTAGTATTGAGTTTCCTGGCCTCCTGCAAAACCCATAGTATGTCCTTAGAAAATAGGTGCCTGAAAGGCAGGAAAAGTTTATCACCCACAAAGTTAGCAGTAGGGTTTTCAAATGGTGGTGAATCAATGATCCCTTTGTCCTGAGTGAGCAGGTCCATCTGGTGAGGTATCTTGTAGAGATGTTCCTTCTTTGAAAGAGAAATAAAAAGCTTCAAGTAAAAATGAAATTTTCTTGCTTTAATAAAACAAAAGCATCGGATGCTGTCTCTTCTTCCATGACATCAGGTCAGTGAATACACTCAAACATTCACATTTATGGTAAGTGTACACAACTGCATTATGTTCTTCGTGTTTCACTGTTGCAGTCATTACATTTGGATTGATTCCCAAAGCTAAGGAAGGGAGGAGGAAGTCAAAGAGCATTAAGACCAGCTAATAAGCCCTGCAAGACTGCAGTGGCAAAACCAGCTCTGGATTTAGAAAACATATGCATGTGGTAATGCTTGGTGAAGGTAGGTACAGAGCTCCAGGTAGCAGCTTCTAGGATGTCCCTAGTAGGGATTCCTCTGAGGAAGGCTGTAGAGGTAGATGCAGCCCTGGTGGAATGTGAGCTTATCCCCTGTGGGATAGGTTTTCCATGGTGCTTATAGCAGAAATGAATGCAATGGGCTATCCATTTAGAAATGGTTTGCTTTGAAATGGCCTTCCCCTCTGCCCCTGCAGCAAAGCCAACTAAGCAGCTGTTAAGATTTTCTGAGAGGCTTAGTCCTGTCCAAATAAAATCTAAGTTGTCTGTGCACGTCCAAAGAGTGCAGAATTCGTTCACCTTTGTTTTGTGGATCCCAGAAATAGGTAGGCAAATTAATGGACTGATTTAGGGCCACACTAGACACCAACTTGGGCATAAAGGAAGGATTGGTCCTGAGGGAAACCCTGTCTGCATGGAAGATAATGAAGGGCTCCACTGCCATGAGGGCCTGTAAATTCAGACACTCTTCTTGCTGAAGTGATGGCTAGAAGGAAGGCTGTTTTCCAAGAAAGGAATTTCAACTCTGCAGTTGCAGCTGGTTCAACTGGAGGGAGAGTTAGCTTTTCCAATACAAAATTAAGGTCCCAGGCTGGAGTAGGGGCTCGCCTGGGGGGGGGGGGGGTCTTAAATTTTTGGTCCCTCTAAGGAATTGCTTTAGCAGGGGGTGAGAGAAGAGGGGTGGTTCAGTATTATAATGTGCTAAAATGGCAGAGCCATGAATTTTAATTGACGAGAAGAATAGGCCCTTGTGGAGCATTTCTGTTAGGTACTGAAGAATATGAGGTTAGCTGGGCATTGTTGTGCCCATCCCCTGAGTTTGGCTCCAGGAAGAGTATCTTTTCCACTTTTCAGCATAAAATTTTCTAGTAGTAGGCCTCCTTGCTTCCAGAATGACATCTAACACCTGCTTACTGAGGGATGCTATTGGGGAGCTCAAGGAATTAGCCAGGCTGCAAGGTTCAGGGTTTGAAGCTGAGGGTACAGAATCTGGCCCGCCTGCTGGGACAACAGGGAAAGGGTCTAAGGTAGGTGCCATGGTTCCAGCAGTATCATACTGCGCAAGAGGGAGCACCAATGCTGGCATGGCCAGTCTGGTGTAATCAGTATTGTCCTTGGCTTGTCCTGTTTGACCTTTGGCAGAACCTTCGAGAGGAGAGGCAGAGGGGGAAGGCATAAACCAAGAGGCTTTCCCAGGTAAAGGACAGGGCATCCACTTTCCAAGCTTGACTGTGGGGAGTCCTTGTGCAGAATTTGTCCAATTAGTAGTTCTGAGGGGAGGAGAACAGGTCTATCTCTGGAGTCTCCCATTTGTTCAAGAGGTTGAATATTTTTGGTTCCAGTTTCTATTCGTGTGGGTTCATGAGATTTCTGCTTAGGTCGTCTGCCAGTGAATTTAGCTGGCCTGGCAGGAATTGAGCTTGTACTTGGTAGCTCAAGGCTGTATTCCACAGAGCTATGGCTAGTCTGCAGAAAGGGTACGAGTGGGTTTCCCCCCTGCTTGTTTATGTACCAATGTACCACATAACTGTGGCGTTGTCTGTCTTTACCAACAATTGTCCTGGAAGGATGTGGTCTTTGAAGGCTGTCAGGGAATTCTGTACAGCTAACACTTCTTTTCGGTTGATATGCAAGTCCATCTGACTCGGGTTCCATTTGCCCTGAATGCACTGCCCTGCCAAGTGAGGCCCCCCCCCCCCCTGCATAGTCTGATGAGTCTGTTGTTAGGGTTTGGGCGGCAGTGGGTAGATTGAAAGGGAGTCCCTTGTTGTGGTAGCAGGCCTCTGCCCACCAAAGGAACTCTGTCTTTATACAAGGAATGATAGGAATCATTAATTTCAGATCCTGAGAATGTTGGCACCATAGGCTTTTTAGATATCATTGTAGTTTCATCATATGCAGTCTTGCATATGGAATTAGTAGAATGCAAGAGGCCATGAACCCCAGGGCTTGCAGAATTTTCCTAGAAGATACCTGGGTCTTTGTGGCCAGTAGTTTGAAGTAGGCTGTTAAACAAACTTGTTTCTCTGGAGTGAGGAAAGCCATCTGGGAAGTTGTGTTCAAGCTTGCTCCCAGGAATACAATCTGTTGGCAGGGTACTAGGTGAGATTTCTTTTCGTTTATGGTGTACCCCAGTGAGGTTAGAAGCTTCTTTACGAATGCCAGATGTTTTAATAGCAATTCCTGGCTTTCTGCCTGAATCAGACAACTGTCCAAGTATGGGTATATTTGAATATTTCTCTGCCTGCAAAATGCAATGGCTGGAGCTAGACACTTGGTGAATATCCTGGGAGCAGTATATAAACCAAAGGGAAGTGCAGAGAACTGATAGTGCATGGAGCCTGCCCAGTAGCAGAGGTATTTTCTGCAAGATTCCCTTACTGGAATATGCAGGTAAGCTTCCTTTAAGTCTAAAGTTGCCAACCAGGCATCTTTGCCTAGCATAGGAAGCAGATGAAGTGTTAGCATTTTGAATTTTGGGATTACGAAAAAGGTGTGTTTAGAATAGAGAGGTCCAGGATAGGAGGCCAGGAGATGTCTTTTCTGGGTACCAGGAAAAGTCTTGAATAAAAACCTTGCCCCCTTTCTTTTGCTGGGACAGGCTGAATAGCTCTGATACTTAGAAGAGAGAGAACCTGCTGTTGAGCCTCTGCCCACTGATTTGGGAGTAGGTCTGGCCAACTGTTTGGGGTTGGTAGGATGCGGAAGTGGAATCTGTATCCTTGGAAAACTATATTTAAAAACCCATTTGTCCTGGGTTATGAGTTCCCAGTTTTTTGCATGCAGGGCAAGCTTTCCACCTAAGGGAGCAGGCAGTTGAGCTGAGCTTGGAAGGGTTAAGGTTAAGTCATTGTGACATTTTTCCATAGGGGGGTATCTTACTACTTCCTGCTTTGGAAGCGAGATCCCCCTCCACTGCTTACGCCTGTGCGTAGCCTGAAACTGTCACCTAGGTGGTCTGCTTTTCCTGGGTTTGGACTGAGAAGGCGTGGAAGAGACTGGAAAGGACCAATTCTTTGAAGACCAATGCCTACTAAATCTGGGAGGCCCTACTTGCAGGAAACCTTTAACAGTTTGCATAGATTTAGCTTTTTCCTCCATCTTTTTGAGGACTACTTCTGCTTTATTGGCAAACAAGCGGTCTTGGTTTTAGAGAGCATCCAGTAATTTAGCTTTAACATGATCTGGCAAGTTTTGCTCCTTAAGTCAAGCATGCCTTCCAAGTGCAGACCCAGTGACGGAAGCCCTGCAAGATGCTTCTAAAGAATCAAACCACATTGCAAAGTATGTTCACCAACTTGTTCAGCAGAATGCATTAAATCCTGTAATTCTTTGTGTTCTGTACAGTCAGGAATCAACATAATTTTCTGTTTAAGTAGTCCCATAATATGCTGCTGGTACTTCAACATATGAAACTGGCAATTTAAAGCCTTAATGGCCAAAGTAGCAGAAGTGTATACCTTCTTACCCCATCTGTCCAAGGCTCTAGAATCTCTATCAGAAGGGGTAGGATTTTTGGCAGCAGTAGCCTTAATACCCTTTGGACCTTGGGAAATGGTCTCTGGATCCGCAGTAGGATTCTTGAAGAGGAACTTCTGAGAGTCAGGTACTCTGTAATACCGGTCAGGTTTTCTGGGAGCTGGAGATAAAGTGTCTACAGACAGGCTAGATTCCAAGAAAGCATTATCTACAATGTACAGAACAGGAAGGATAGCTAAAGGCCTGTGTTGAGGAAGGAGTAAGAATTCCCTAAGCCTCTTTTTTGGAATCGGAGTAATCCTGGCTTTCCCAGCAGAAATGCTCCCTAAGTGTGCGCAAGGATTCACCAAAAGAAAAATCTTCTGGATGGGAAGCAGAGGGAATGGAATCTTCTGCATCAGAATCCTCATAGGTAGATAAGGGCAAATCCTGGTAATCAGAAGAAACAAATCTCAGAATCCTAATCAGAAGAATCAGAAGGAAAATCAGTTCTAGGTCTCAGAGGGGAAGGCTGGCTTCCCCTAATTAAAGTAATAAGGTCTTCAGCCATTTTAAGCATTTGTTTTTTAGGCATATGGGCCTGACCATGTGGTTTAGACGTCGGTTTTCTAGGTGTGGGTCAAGTTTTTAGCCCTGGATGAAGAAGATGGCGTCTGTTTAAAATACACGTCTGTAGGCCTGAATAAACCCCCAGAAGCCTGTGCCTGCACAGCAGCTCCGGACCTATCCAAGCTAGAGACATCCTCGGGTTCCATGGTTGAAGCATCTCGCAGCATACCGAACTCTGAATGGGTCTCAGTAGAGGCCTGTGAATCTGAAGTAACAGGTATTAGGGGATGCGAAAGCACCTCAGAGTACCGGTGAACTGGCAACTAGCTTAACGGAAGCATCGTCGGCAGTTTTGGACCTATGCGATCTGTCTCCGTCTTTATCCTTACATATTTTCGGAATATTGGTAGTCGGATGGCTTACCAAAGCCATTTCTGGATAGTTATACCGAGTACCAAAATAATTTGCCTCAAATATAGACCAACGACGAATACTTCAGGGGTTGAATAAGGCACAAAACCGACAGCGAGGGATGTTGTGGTCTGGGCCTAAGCAAGGAAGGCAGTACGAATGAAAATTTTTATGAGGTATTTGCTTTCCACAGATAAAACAATTGTTAACTTTTACTGACATCGGTTAAGAGCAAGAAAAAGGATCCCCAATGGGGTACTTAGCTTTTTTGAAGACTTCGGATCTGAAACTCGAAAACGAAAATTTCATGAGTCGGCTGACTGGCACTTGAGAACTGCTTCTGCTTCGGGCACCACACGGCAAGAAAGACTGATGTAATGGTGTCGACTGCATGTTTTACACCCCTGATGTCATGGAAGAAGAGACAGCATCCAACGCAGGAATCCAAGACTCTGGTATTCAGGCCGGCTGAGGGCTACCTGCAGGCAGATAACCCAAATGTAATGACTGCAACAGTGAAACACTAAGAACATCATCCCCTTCCATGAGAAAGGTTGAGCGCACACCTTCCACATTTGAGGGTGAGGGACCCTTGCACAAAAATAAAGAAGTTGTCTGTTCATAGGAGAGGCAAATAGGTCCAGTTGTGGAGTACCCCACCAGTGAACTAGATCCAGGAACACATCCCAAGCATCCACTCAAGAGACTGTGTCACAGATCTGCGTAATGCATCTGCCATTGAGTTCTGAGCTGAGGGAAGGTAGAGAGCATGTAGAGTCACTCTGCATTGAGTAGCCATTTCCCAAGCTTTGATGACCAAGCGACAGAGAAGATTTTGTGCCTCCTGCTTATGTACCAAAGAACCATAGTAATTGTCTGTGAGGATCTTGAGGGGTCCTGGCAAGAACAAAGAGTGAAAGGTCTGTACAGCTAGAATTAGAGCCCTCATTTCCCTGATGTTGAGATCTTCCTTCCTTTGTGAAGGGGACCAAAGACCCTGAGCTTTCCTGGAAGCAAAAGTTGGTTCTCAACCCATGTCTGAAGCGGCTGTGAAGAGTTGCTGAGCTGGGTTCAGCTACCGGAAGTAGCAGGTCAATGTTCTGACTGAGTTGCTGCATCCATCAATGTAACTCTTTCTTCAGACTGGGGAGTAGGGGAATCAAGTCATCTAAGGAATGAGCATGCTGGGACCAAACTGGCTTTAAAAACCACTGGAGCGTCCTCATGTGCAGCTCTGCAAAGGACAGCATGGGAATAGTGGAGGCCATGAACCTGCAATCTCAAAAACTCCCTGGCCATAATAGAAGGAAGAGACAAGAGCCTCCATGAATGTCTTGAGAGGAGTTACTTTCTCCATTTGAAGAAAAAACATCATCAAGTCTGTGCAGAACCTGCACCCCAGGAATATAAGATGCTGACTTGTGTGTGAGGAATGATTTTTTGAAATTTATCGAGAAACCCAGGGCCTGCAGAAATGGAATAGCTATGTTCAGATGCTGGGTTAACAAGACTGGACTGTTGGCCAGAAAAAGCGGATCATCCAAGTATGGGTAGACTTAAAGGCCTTTTAGCCTTAAACAGGCAATAGCTGGGGCCAGGTACTTTGTGAATACCCTTGGAGCCATAGAAAGGCCAAAGGGCAAGCCAGTAGACAAAGTGCAAAGAACCCACCGACAAACACAAAATCTTCCTGACGAGAGGATGAATAGGGATATGCAGGTATGCATCCTTGAGTTCCAGAGAAGCTAAGAAGGCCTAAGAAGAGACCAGGGGAAGGACAGCAGGCAGGTATAGCATTCTGAAAGAAGGCACCACCAGGAAAGTGTTTAATAGGGACACATCCAATACAGGCCTCCAAGGACCATCTTTCCTTGGAACTAGAAACATCCTGGAGTAGAATCCCTTCCCCAGTTGGTCCATACAACTAACAACAATAAGAAAATCAAGACCACTGGTTCAGACCCAAAAGTATTTTATTCTCTAGCGTCTCGATACAAAACCTTCCAATAATACAATTAAATAAAATACTTCCAATTAACCTTGTCATTCAGTCCCATTGGGCACAAAGTATCATATTTAAGAATAAAGACAGACTCTTTGTATAACCATTTTTCTTTCAAAAGAATTTCATCATCATTTTCAACAAATACTTGCTCTAAAATACAACCCTGAATCATAGAAAAATCACTGTCATGTACATATCTAAAATGGCATGCCAAAATCTTGTCTTCCTTTTGATTTTTTATGCCCCTGATATGCTCCAATAACCTCACTTTAAAACTTCTTTTTGTTTCACCAATATAAAAGAAACCACACGGGCATCTTAAGGCATAAATAACCCCCTTGCTGTTACAAGAAAAATATCCCCTTGGCACATATTTGATTTCATTCATATATTCAAAAGGAACACATTATATATTTGCAAATAGAACTGTTGCATTTATAAGTGCCCACAGATGTTGGACAAACACGCAAGTTACTTTTTGGTAAGACAATTTCCATGAACAAGCATGTCCTTTAAACTTCTTCCCCATTTGTGCTTCCTTACAATTTTACTCAAATTCCCATCCTTGTGGAGAAAATTCCAATATCATCTTAAAATACTAATAACTTCTTCACTGTGAATGTTATATGTGCTAACAAAATACATTTGTTCATTCTTGTTTTCACCATTCTCTCTGCCCCCATTGACCCACAATCTAACACGAACATTTCTTCTTCCAACAAATTTGTCTCAGCATTACATATTCTATATAATCTTAAAAAATCACCATATGGCAAAGATGATAGAACACGGGGGGGGGGGGATGACCACTAGTAGTATACAGGTACTAGATTCCATCTACCCAGTACAAATTTTTCCATTATCCAAACCCTTAAGTGCCAGATCTAAATAGGAGACCAGAGTTCCAAATTGTAGCCCATTAAATGACAATTGAATGTATTTTGTTGTACATCAGCAACAAACTGCAAAATTTCACTCTTGCCCCTTTCACATACAAAAATTAAATCTATAAAACGAAAATATTTTACATGACTCTTAACAAAATTACATTTATACAAACATACTAATTCAAAATAAGCCATGAATAAGTTTGCATACATGGGGGCGTTTGGTCTGGAGGGATGGACTGAATGGTAACCCTCATGGGAAAGTTCAGCAGGAATCGAGGGAAACAGATGCAGCTGACTGGACGGGTTGAGGTATTCCCTGAAAAGGAGGGAGTCTCCCAAGTCACAAAGTATCTGCTTCGAATAACTGAAATCACCCAGGAGTCCTGAGTGATTTGCATCCAAACACAAAGGGAAAGAGAGGCAAAGAGACAAGGGGGCATGACTTGGAAGATGAGGCAGAGTATCACAGATGACTTTGTCTGGGCTAAGAAGGGGCAGCAGCAGAAGAATTAACAGCCTTTAGCCTATGGTTATCTCCTAGAAGACTCATGTGGCCTAGTCCCAGAAGGAGCAGAAGTGGAGAAGTGAGCAGGTTTCCTGACAAAAGGAGCCTTGGCAGGAAAATTCCTATGAAATTTTGGAACTGGAGAAACAAATAAGTGTTTCAAATCCTGAAGCTCCTTACCTTTTTCCTGCAGTGATTTCAATAATTCTGCAGCTGCTTTGCCAAAGAGGGGGAATTATCCAGAGGAGCATCATGCAATTTTGCTTTTATGTCATCAGGGAGTGCCTGGAGACGTAATCAGGAATGCTTTCTGAGAACAGATGCAGAAGCTGCTGCTCTGAAAGAGGCCTGAACGGCATCATAACTACACTTCATTGAGTGTCTAGCTACCTGGGAGGAGGTTGATAAAAGTGAGAGCGCCAGTGATTTAGCCTCTGATTCAGGCAATGGGGAAAGAGCCTCAGTAGCCTGAGTGAGCAAGGGCAAAGCATACCTAGACGTGTGTGTGATAATTTAAAGCCCTGACAGCCAAAGTGCTAGAGGTATAGATCTTACCCAGTCTTGCCAAAATTTTACATTCCTTATCAAAAAGGATCAGTTTGGTAGAGGGAAACAGCTGTGAAGATTTATCTGAAGTAATGGAAGCCACAGATGGGTCAGCTGAGGGGCATTTACAAAGAAACTTGCAATCCTCAGGGGCCTTACAGAAGCAATCATGTCTTTTAGGGGCAAGGGCCTGTAAGTCAGGAATCTTAGATGCTGCTATAAAGGCCTCTGAGATGGCTGGCAAGACTGCAGAAACTGCTGAAGGAGCAGGGGCCTCCATCTGGAGTAGCTCATATCATCTCTTTTTTTCTTCTGAGATTTGAGAAGAATCCCACTTAAATAATTCCCTCATTTTATTGTTTCCCCAAAGGAAAACTCTTCTATGGGAGAGTCCCCCCATTAGACTCTTCCTCTGGGGGAAGCATATTCCAGTGGAGAAGGTATCTGGGTGGAATATGCTAAGGAGTCTTCATCGGAGGAAGACTCCTCAGAATCATTGTCATGAATTTGGAATTCTACAAGCTGTCCTGAAGAAGGCCCCTCAGACCCCAACGGTAGCACGAGAGAGGAGGAGAAGGCCGGGCTGGGTATAGGAGAAGCTGGAACTGGAGGCCTCAGAGCCTTAAGGCCATGTAAATAAAAAAACCCAATCCAACAAAGGGGTAGAAGGAGCAGGAACAAGTCTAGTCTTTTGTTTCTTTTTAACATGGTTCTCCTGTTGGGGAGAAATGACAGACGTAGGCCTTACCTCCAACATCGCCCTAGACAAAGGAGCTGGAAGAGTCCCAGAGTCTTCTGCAATAACTAGTCACGGTTCCCCTAAGTCATCTGAACCGGAAGTCTGCATAGCCTAGGACGTGCTAGGACCAGAACTCGGAGCAGACCCTACTCTCTGGTCACACTACCGGGTTTTCATCAACCTCAATGGGTACGTCAGGGGTACGTCGGAGGGAGTAGGCGCAGCTAAAGAGGATATGGGCCTAGCTTTGCTAATCTTCCTCTTTACAGATGGCTCAGAAGCACTCACGGTAACTTCCATAGCGTCCCTAGCCAGACATTTGAGTCTTTGGCTTTCTAAATAAAGATTCAAGGCCAACAGATGATTGTGCAATGTTTTAGGAACAAAGGCCTAACAAATAGAGCAGGCCCGGTAGTCATGATTAGGCCCTAAACAAAACAAGCAAAGCTCGTGACTATCTTTATGTGGAATTCGCCTTCCACACTTACCATTCCTGGATGATATTAACAAAAATAAAAGGCAGTAGCAATATCTTAAATCCCCTATGGGGTACTTAAATGAAGCTGGAAGACGACACCAAAGGAATCCAATGGCAGACGAGTATGTACGAGTCAACCTTTCCGAATGGCAGTGAAAAGGTTCTGAAGATTGTACATGCAGACATGCCTTTTATGGCCGAGTTTGTCTGTGCCTTCATGCGACATCCCATGTACAGGCAGTGGCTGTAAGCTTTTGTAGGCTGGCCGGACATCAGGTCAATGGGCAGAATACAACTCGTATGCAAAGAATACTGCAACACTGAATAGAAGGACATTTAACCTCTTTCCTGAGAAGAGATATTTGCTTTAGAGGAGGTTAACCATTCTGTAAAGACCATATCAAATATGCAAACACCAAACGCAACAGGTAAAGACTTAAAGTTACCAGTGACTATGAGCTGTTCCCTAAAAAATAAATTAAATAACATTTTTTCTTTCTGTGCATTATGGTTCTAATGTTGTGACATAGCCAGCTATACGGCTCTGTGGAATACAGAGGTAGAACCCGGACAACCTGGGTTTGATTAGTGGGCAGTGCACTGCAGGAAACAGCTGAGCAGAGATGGGAGTGAGTGGCTGATTCCCACAGATGGTCTTGTTGGCAAGGCTTGTACCTCACCACACAAGGTCAGCCTGCCGGAGGACAGATGATTTATCCCAGTTTGCTTCATGGAGAACACCACGGTTCTAATAAAGCAATACTTGCACTATACCTGGGCCTCTGGCATGGAGGAATGTAGCTATGCCCTGGCATTGTATGTCCTTGCTTCACCAGTACTGAAGTTACTCTATCCAATAGAATGAGAGAACAAGACTATCATAAAATATGTGAATTGAAAAAACACTGACATCTCCGAATGCAAGCTTTCACCACCCACCGCTGACTCAAACTGAAAGCTCTGTGAAGCAACTCACTGCACAGTGGGTACCCTCCTGAAAGGGTTATGTGAGGTGCCCCAGCCACTGATGTTGGGCTATGAAAGGACCCGTTAGCAGCTGGACAGCTGGAATGCTAGTGATGGTCAGCAGGCTTGCAAGAAAAAAGATGGAGTTGAAAAAAGTTCTAAGATCACTCAATTCTGCAATGATGTGATTAGGATCTAAGTAACAAATACAGATTTTCTGTTCCACAACAGTAGCAATATAAAAGAAAAGGAAGCAAAGATGAACTTTATTTGGGAAACCAAAGAGGCAAATTTCTATAAAAAAAAAAAAAAAAAAAAAAAAAAAAAAAAAATATATATATATATATATATATATATAAAGATCTAGAAAATACTAACGCAAACAGAGGAAAATATTACACTCCCTACTACATAAGGTAAAGGGATACAAGAAATAAATGGAAAAAGAAAAATTACCTTCCTGTTTAGGCTCTGATGGTACTGGTCTTGGCACAGGATGCTACTGCCATCACAGACTACAAGGAATTATTGCTGTATATGGTGAGCATCTGGTTAGGGAAGGTAAAGCTTTACTTTTTTGTTCCCGATGACCGAGATGTCACTCATAACCCTTAAAAAGGGTAATCTGTGCTCATCTTGAAAAGATAACTTGTATATGTTGCATACCTGGCATGATGACTCAAAGCAAGGGCAATATTAGGAACTGTGCTAGGAGTTGGTAACTAAGGAGGCTGTGAAGACGAAGTCCACTTTTGTCTGTTAGAAGGAATCATTAGCTTCTCTGGACTACCAAGCATTAACATCTTCCAGCCTGAGAAGCAGGAGCAGGAAGAGATGAGCTGGACAGATTGATGATGGTACCACAGGTAGATTTGGATGACCTGCTGAGCAGCATTTCCTGCTACAGTGAGACAGCAGGCAATCACTTAACTTTGAGGTGTAACTCGCTAATTCTAAGATCAGGTACTCTGCCAGATGTACCGTTTACCATTTAATTACCGTTCCCCTCCAAATCAACTAACACTAAGCAGTCCCAGGTCCTACTCCATAAAGGAGCGGTTTGCTGGGTTTATAAAAGAAGTGAAGAAGAAATGTCTCAGAAGGATAATTTATGTCACATACCTCTCAGCTGTTGGGATTCAGCAATGCTCTGGAGGTATGTCAGCTAATCAACATTTTTCCCACATTTTATAAGGCATTTCTGTCGACTATAAGTTATGTACGCACTACAACTATGCATCTGTATTGTCCATTTTCATTCTTCCTCACCAATGAGTTCAGATCCAATCCTCAGATCTGACTTGGCCAAATACTACAGACTTGGGATCCAACTCTTGAGCTCCTCCCTCTACCCATAATGCCCTACTCCATCCCAATTACTCAGATCCAGTCTGATGCTCTATTTCCTAATATTAGACAATGAACAGAAATAGAAGATAGAAAAGATAGGGTTCAAACCTGGAACTGTAGGTTGTAAACACAGTCCAATAGGTCCTTCCAGAAAAAGAAAGGATGGGAGATGGATAGGAGGGAAGCTGAGGAAGAATGAAAATGGACAACACAGATGTCTAGCTATGGTGAGTACACAACTTATAAATCTGATGTTGTCCTTTTCATTCTTCCTCACTAATGGGACAGAGTCCCCAGCTATATTCACTTTGGGTGACCATCATGGAAAGATATTCTGGAGTACTGCTGAACCAAAGGAGGCTCTATTTCTAGATATGTTCTAGATATAATGTCCAATTTGTAATGCAACAGTATGCTGCTTGATCAAATGGCTGCTGCAGAAATGTCATCAATAGCTGTTCTTGACCAAAAAGATGATGTAGCCATAGATCTAGTTGAATGAGCTTGGGGAGATTTTGGCAATATTATAACATTTTGAGAGTAAATCTATGAGATGCAGTCTGTAATCTATTTAGCTAGGGTGACTTTAGAAACTGACTGGCCTAGGCAGTTTGGAGGAAAAGATACAAAAAGCTGGTCTGACTTTCTAAATTGTTTTGTCCTGTGGAGGTAAACACATAATTGTCTGTTTACATCAAGGAGATATAGCATGTACTCTACTTTATTTGCAAAATTTGGAAAGGAAACCGGCAAGTGAATGGATTAGTTAATGTGATTTTCAGAGGTTACCTTAGGTAAAAAGGAAGGGCTAGTCTGCAGACGGACCCTATCTTTATGGAAATTAATGCAAGGAGATTTTTCCAAAACAGCTTGGAGTTAAGAAATTCTTTTAGTCAAAGTAATAGCTACCAAGAAAGCCATCTTCCACAAGAGAAATTTTAGGTTAGATTTGTCTGAAGGTAAAAAGGGTTTCTGTGTTTGAGTACTACCGTAAGATCCCAAGGAGGCGTGGGATTCTTTATTGGAGGCCTTAGTAGAAAAACACTTTTCATAAAAGCTTTATGCAATCTAGAGAAAGCCAAGGAAAAAGATCTATTTACTGCATGCAAATCTGAAATTGCTGCCAACTTAAGTTTAATTGTAGAGAAACAAGCTCAACTTTTGAAAAGAGTTGTCAAAACTTGAACAGTTAAAATTGGAGCAGAAAAAGGATCAATGTCCTTATCTGATGCGCAGAGAACTTTTGCCACTTGCTTCTGTAAGCCTTTCTGGTAAAATCCTTTAGAGAAGCCAAAATAATGTCACTGACTGGGGAAGAAAGTCTAGTTTGCAACCATTACTCGAAGTGGAGAAACCATGCGGTCAACTTGAGGGCCTGAATATTAGAAATGTTGAACTCCCGACAAGTGAGAGAGGAGATCCTGAGTGGAATCTAGTATCCATAGAGGATAGTGAAGATGAGACTGTAGAAACGGGAACCACACTTGCCAAGCCCAGATGGGGGCAATGAAGATTACTGAGCTCTTCAGACCGCTTGCTTTCTGCAAATATTTTGCAATCAGGGAAAGAGGAGGATAAACGTAAGAGAGATCAGAGGGACAAGCATGAAGAGGAGCATCTCCCGGTAACTCCCCCCGAGGGGGATCACAGCGAAGTACTTGATGCACTTGTTGTTTTGAGGACTGGCAAACAGGTCACAGCAATGTTGGCCCCAATGCCTGAAAAATCATATTTGCTACTTACTGATTGAGAGACCACTCATAAGGCATCATAATGAATCTGCTTAGTTTGTCTGCAAGCACATTGGTTCTCCCCAGGAATGGATACGTGTCAAATAAGAAAGTGGTCTTATGAGATCGTCCATTCCCAAATCCTCATGGCCTCTCTGCAAAGGGAGTAAGATTGGATTCCTTTTTGCTTGTTGTTTTACCAGACCACAGTCATGTTATGTTGTTGGTTTGAACTAGAATAGTCCCCAAGTCAAGAGCATCTTGAAATGTCTTTAACGCCAGGACAACTGCTTTCATCTCTAGGACACTGATATACAACTTGGTCTCTTGGAGGGACCACATGCCTAGGACAGTTCTTCCTAAGAAATGCCACCCCTACCCCAGCTGAGAAGCATCCATGGTCACTGTGGCGACTGGGTTTGGTAGTAACAAAAGGTCTGCCTAGAAAAGGATTGTCCGATTGTATACACCAACGAATGTGTTGCTTGCAAATCAGGGTGAGCCTTACTTGAAAAGACAGGGGGTAATGTACAATGGACCACTGTACAGCCAGAGTCCATTGGAGAACTTGCATAAAAGAAGCATGCTAGAGGAAGTAGCACTATGGCGGCTGCCACTGATCTCAGAGTTTGAAGTACTAATCTTGCTGGGGGAGATGAGTGACAGAATATAGCCTGAACCCGATTCCTGACAGAAATAATGCAATGGAGAGGTAAGGATGCTGTTTGTAGATGTGTTTAACACTACTGCCATGCATTTGGTAAACACCCTAGGGGCTGTGGTGAGTCCAAAGGACAGAGCTCTGAATTGGTAATGACTGTCTCTCAGCTGAAAGCAGAGATGTCTCCTCCATTGTCTGTCTATTTAGATATGATCGTACGTGTCCTGAAGATCTAGAGAGCACATCCAACTGTCCTTGTTTTGAAAAGGTAGAAGGGACTGAACAGTGACCATTTGGAACTTTGCTTTCTTTACATACTGGTTCAATTTGCTTAGATCCAAAATGAGTCTGAGGTCTACTGTTTTCTTTGGCACTAAAAAGAGGTGTGAATAAGTTTCAAATACTATTTGTTTTTTTTGGGACCTTTTGGATGACTCTTCTCTCTAGCAGCTTTTGAATTTCTTGTGCTGCGGCCTTCCTCTGGCTGGGTGGAACATCAGGAAGTTTCTTCCTTTGATGATGAGGAAGACAGGAAAATGGTATGAAATAGCCTCCAGATATTATACTTGGTACCCATGAGTCTTGTGATGTTTGCTCAGGCTTCTAGGTGCAGAGAAAATCAATCCTCGACTGCCTACAGAGAAGAGCAGTCAGGCAGCACGTCAGGAATGCTGATAGGGACTATTTGAAAAATAATCTATAAAGCCCTGACTTTGTGGGCCTCCTCTGCCATTAAAATATCCCCCTCTGCCTCTTGAAGAATTTTTCTCATGTGAATCCTGGAATGGACCCTGAGATTTGCAGAACCACATTTTCTTACCTCCTCTCTGGTTCCTACATTCAGTCTGTTGAGGGGTGGAAAACTTGATCTCTATGGCAGACAGGGTTTTTCCATCTTTTTCACTGCGGATAAGTGTATCCTTTACTGATGGTCCAAACAAGAAAATGCCACCAAATAGGACCGTTTTAAAAGGCTCTACACAAAGTCACATATTCGCATCCAGGCATGTCTCCTTATGGCGATCCCTAAACTGGCTGCTCATGAGGTGCCTTCAGCTGTATGACAGATTAACCTCATTGAAATGTTTGAAATGGATAAAACAGTGGCCAGTAAAGAGGAGGTTACTTTGAAATCCTCAGCAGACATGGACTCAAGAGAATTTTAAAGTTCTTTAGTCAAATCTCTCTGAAGTCTAGTACAGTAGAGCCCTGATCTGCTAGCTCTCTCTTAGTGGCTTCAGTCACCACCAGAGCGTCAATTGGGAAGCCTTTGCTCCCAAAGGGGTCTGTGCAGGTGGTGCCAAAAATTTGTCAGGGCACTTAGGAATGGACTGAACAGTATCCTGCTCCTTTCATGTCCAGCAGGAAACCAGATAAATTAGCTCATCTGCGGGGGGGTGACCCAAGACATAGATGGGCCAGAACCAAAAGCTGCCAACAGCACCAATTCTTCAAGAGTAGTAGTTTAGGATGACCAACCTCCATTCTGCTTCAGGATCTCTAGAATATTTCCAAAGGAGATATCATCTGGTGGTGATCTGGGGGAATTCTTCCCTTCATCAAAACTGGTGTCTTCCGTGAAAGACACCAAGGGGAGTTTGTGTGTCTCCTTTTATTCTTCCTCTTCCGGGGAACCTCCTTCATGGGGAGTTCTAGAGAGGTGTCAGAAGAGGGGGAAAGCTCCTCTACTGGAACTGTCTGGAAGCCTGTTGTAACTGGCTGTCCATGTGGAATAGGCCTGACTGACTACAGAGCTCAGAAAGTACAGTTTTGTACCTACCATAAATGTAGATGTCCGAGAGGAATGCATCTGCAGTCTTAACAAATGGGTTGTCCTGTCGTCAGGCAGCCCTTCGGTCGGCCGGATTCCAAAGTCTGGGTCTGGCTTCGGCTGGTGTCGCACTTCACCCGACGTCATTGCGGCAGTTATTCGGGTATAAAGGCATCAGCTGACGCCATTTTCCTCAGTGTTTCTTGCCCCAGATGCCAGGTGCCCTCTTGGATGGCTAAATTTGGATAAATGCCAAAGTTTCCAAATAGTAGAGAGCAAACACATAAAATAAGCATGTATGTACATATATACAAACAAATACACCATAATAGATCCCCCCAAGCTAGCTGAAGATTGGCAAATACTCTATGAGTACCTCAGAGGGGAAGGAGGGTGGGTAATCCTGACTGCAGATGCATTCCTCTCGGACATCTACATTTATGGTAGGTACAAAACTGTACTATGTCCTTCAAGGATGCATCTGCAGTCTTAACAAATGGGTAGAATACCATAGCTAAACTAGGGGAGGAGGAAATGAGAAGAGATTATGGTGTAGTTAGGATCCCTTGCCAAACAGCAGTGGCAAAGCCAGCACGGGATCTAGAGTATAAAGGTAAGTTATAATGCTTGGCAAATGTATGCACGGAGGTCCAAGTAGCAGCCTCTATAATGTCCTTGGTAGCCACTCCTCGTAAGAAAGCTGTGGTAGTGGCTGTAGCCCTTGTGGAGTGAGGCCTGATGTTCTCTGGAGTTTTCTTTCCATGGTAGGAGTAACAAAATCTAATGCAATTTCCTATCCATTTGGAGATTGTCTGTTTAGAAATAGGTTTTCCTTCCTTTCCTGCTGCATATGCTACCAGAAGCTGGTTGTTTTTTGTCCTGTCCAGGTAGTAACGTAATTGTCTGTGTACATCCAAGGTATGTAAGAGTCTTTCTCCCCTGTTCTGTGGGTTGGGGAAGAATGTAGGAATGTGGATAGCCTTATTTAAAGATACTCTGGATACCACCTTAGGCATAAATGTAGGATTTGTTCTCATGGACACTCTGTCTTGATGGAAGATTAGGAAGGGTTGCACTGCCATTAATGCCTGTAGTTCAGAGACCCTTCTTGCTGAAGTTATTGCCAGCAGGAAAGCAGTTTTCCAGGATAAGTATTGTATTTCTGCTGTTGCTGCTGGTTCGAAAGGGGGTAGAGTCAGTTTTTCTAGCACAAAGTTCAAGTCCCATGCGGGCAATGGAGGTTTCCTGGGAGGTTTTACATTTTTGATTCCTCTCAGAAACTGTCTGAGCAGAGGGTGCGAAGACAGGAGGATCCAAGCTGTACTCTGCTGAAATAGCTGATGCATGTATCTTGATGGAGGAATAGGACAGGCCTGTATGGAAGAGCTCCGCCAAGTACTCCAGGATGTTGGCTATGTTCACCAGTGTCACATCCTGCCCCTTTGCAGTACTCCAGATGAGATATCTTTTCCATTTTGCTGCATAATTCTTTCTTGTTGAAGGTCTACGAGCCTCCAGGATTATGTCTTTAACCCTTTGGGATAAATTCGGGTTAATTGCTGTTATGTAATGTTCCAGGCAGTTAGCTGCAGAGTTTTTAAGTTCGGATGCAGAATGTTGTAGTTGTTCTGTGTCAGTAGCAATGGGATCAGGGGCAGTGTCCATATTTGTCCCCGGGACATGCTCCTCAGAAGTGGATACCAATGTTGTCTTGGCCAGGCTGGGGCTATCAGAATGATCCTCGGACGTTCCTCTTTGATTTTGAGAAGCACCTTGTGCATCAAAGGTAGTGGTGGGAATGCGTATGCCGTCAGGTTTTTCCAACTGAAGGATAGGGAGTCCACCTTCCAAGCAAGTGGGTGGCAAGTCCTTGTGCAGAATTTCTTCAACTGGTGATTGAAAGGGGATGCAAACAAGTCTATTTGTGGTAATCCCCATTTTCTTGTGATGGCTTTGAAGATGTCCGGATGCAGCATCCATTCGTGGGCATCTGTTGTAGTTCTGCTTAATATGTCTGCTAGAATGTTTTCCTTCCCTGGTACATAAATTGCCTGTAACTGAATGTTGTAGCTCAGAGCCACATTCCATAGGTCCAGTGCCAACCGGCATAGAGGGTATGAGTGTGTGCCTCCCTGTTTGTTGATGTACCACATAACTGTGGTGTTGTCTGTCCTTATCATCAACTGGCCTTCTTGGAGAAAAGGTCTGAATGCCTGGATTGCCAATTTTACTGCCATCATTTCTTTTAGATTTATGTGCAGATGCAGCTGGTCTTGAGTCCATAGGCCTTGAAAGCATTTGTCCATCATGTGTGCCCCCCAACCGAGGTCTGAGGCATCTGTCGTGATGGTTTGTCTTGGTTGACTTTTGCAGAAGGGCAGTCCTGTGTTTGATTGACAGGCCTGAGCCCACCATAAGAACTCTTGCTTCAGGCATGGGATTATTGGAATTTTGGTTTCTAGGCTGTGCTTGTGCTGAGACCACAAATTCTTTAGGTACCACTGTAGCTTTCTCATATGCAGCCTGGCATGAGGTACCAGAATTATGCAGGATGCCATGAAGCCTAGAGCTTGTAGCACTTTTCTTGCAGTGAGATGGCTCTGCTTTGTTAATGCCAAGAAGTAGAGAGGAAGCTGCTCTTTCTTTTCTGTAGTTAGAAATGCCATTTGTTTTGATGTGTCCAGTTCTGCACCCAGAAAGGTTATTCTTTGGGATGGAATCAGCCTTGACTTTTTTGTATTGACTGTATATCCCAGGGCTTGCAGCAGGTAGATGACTCTTTGTAAATCTTCTGTGAGTTTGTTTTTGTTGTCCGCTTGTATCAGGCAGTCGTCCAGGTAGGGATAAATTTGAATTCCCTGAAGTCTGCAATGAGCGATTACTGATGCCAGGCATTTCGTGAACACTCTGAGTAGATAAGCCAAAGGGCAATGCTGAGAATTGATAATGCTCTGATCCTGCAAGAAATCTGAGGTATCTTCTGCAAATTGGTCTTATGGGGACGTGCAGGTATGCCTCCTTGAGATCTAGAGTTACCAGCCAAGACTCCTTGCCCAGCATGGGAAGAAGCTGCTGAAGGGTCAGCATTTTGAATTTTGGGACAATGAGGAATGTGTTTAAAGCGGACAGGTCTAGAATAGGTCTCCATTTGTTTTCTTTTCTTGGTACCAGGAAGAGCCTGGAGTAAAATCCCTTCCCTTGCTCCAGAAATGGTACCTTTTCCACAGCTCTCATTCTTAATAATTGAGATATTTGTTTTAGAGCTTCTGCCCTTTGAGGAGGTGGTAGTTTTGGCATTCCTCTCTTTCCTGGATGTGTATGGAAATGGAACCTGTAAACTTTGTCTATAGTCTGCAAAATCCATTTTTCTGTTGTAATGCAGTGCCAGTTTCTTGAAAATAATGTTAGCTTTCCGCCTAAGGGTGCTTCTAGTTGTTCCCTGGTAGGCGGTGCCACCGCCAAGTCACTGTGATTGAGTTGTTGAAGTGGTGGTGGCTGTATCCGTGCCTCGCTGGTTGTTGCCCTGCCACTGGCGACCCCTGTAGGCACCCCTGGATTGGTTTCTGCCTCTAGAGCCTGTTCCTGCCTCTTTGTGTCTTAGAGGTGTCGGAAAAGACCAATTTTGGAGGGCCAGTTCCTGCTAAACCTTGGAGGTTGAACTTGTAAGAAATCTTTCACTGTTTGCACAGATTTTGCTTTCTCTTCCATCTTTTTTAGAACCTGCTGTGCGGGGGCACCAAATAAATTGACCTTGTCCATAGGTGCATCCAAAAGCTTAGATTTGACATGGTCTGGTAATGCCTGTTCTTTCAACCATGCATGCCTCCTGATAACTGTGCCAGTCATGGCTGATCTAAAGGAAGCCTCCAGTGCATCATAGCCACATTTTAAAGAATGGTTACTAACCTGCTGTATGTTATGTAACATTTCTTGAACATGTTTTTTATCTATAGATTCTTCTGAGGACAGTTTTTTAGTCAACTGGTCAAGCATAAACTCTTGATATTGAATCATATGAAATTGGCAGTTCAAAGCTCTAGCTGACAAAGTAGCAGAGGTGTAAACTTTTTATCCCATCTCTCTAAGGACCTGGAATCCCTTTCTGAGGGAGGGTTTTTAGAAGAAGCTGCTACAGCTTTAGGGCCCTGGGAGATAGTCTCTGGATCTGCAAAAGGAGCCTTATATAAGTGGTGATGAGTGTCCGGGACCCTGTAGTACCTATCGGGCTTAGCAGGGGCCGGAGGTAAAGTATCAGGAGCAGTGCAAACATCATTAAATGCATCATCAACAACAGATAGGACTGGAGGTATAGCTAAAGGCCTATGCTGTGGCAAGTGTAGAAAGGTCCTAAGCCTTTTCCTAGAGTCTGAGAAATCTTGGCCCTGCCACTGAAATTGTTCCCTCATAGCATGCAAGGTTTCCCCAAAGGAAAATTCCTCAGGAGGAGAGGCTGAAGGGATGGACTCCTCAGCATCAGAGTCTTCGTAAGGAGAATAAGAAGCCTCAGGAGGATCTGAATGATCTGAGTCATCCGAGGAATCATCTGTGGCTACTGGCTCAGGGGGCTCTGCTCTAGGCCTTTTTCTGGAGGAGGGAGAGAGGCCCTGTCTGGATGAGGCTGGGCTCCACGAATTAAGGAGATGAGATCCTCTGCCAAAGAAAGCATGTGGGAGCTGGTGCTGGGCCTGTGAGAGGGGGGCTTGGCAGGCACAGGTTTTGATGCTTTGGCTGCCTTAGCCCTGGCAAAGGCCTTAATAGACATAGCTGGAGGAGGCCTAGCAGCTCCACGTGCAGGGGTAGAAATATCTAGGGGAATGGTGTCTGACAAATCCTGTGAAATCGCAACAGAAGGTTGGATTTCAGAAGCCGTTTCTACCAGGTTAGAAGAGGCCTCGGTAGAAGGCAAGTTTTCGGCTGAAGAAAGAACCGCTTGCTCGGTTTCGGACGAAACCGAGACACTCGTGGTTTGCTTAACGGACCGTGAGTGTCGGTCCTTTTCTTTGCGTTTTTTGGTTATTTGCGTAGTCGGAGGATCCGACGGCATAATGTAGGCAAAATCGGAGCCAAAAATCTGTTCAGCAAAGTCTGAGCGACGTCGAAGCGTCCGTCGGTTAAAAGAAGCACAGGCTAGACAAGCTGCTACGTCGTGGTCTGGGCCTAAACAATGTATGCAATAGGAGTGGAAATCCTTATGAGGAATTTGTTTCCCACAAGATAAACAGTTATTAACTTTCTCTGACATCGGCTGAGGCAAGAAAGAGTCCCCAACGGGGTACTTAGCTTTATAGAAGTCTTCGAAGTAGTATTCGGTAGTAGTAATCTCTGGATCTGACCGACCGGCACTTGCGAACAGCTTCTGCTTCGGGCGCCATGCGGCAAGAAAGACTGAGGAAAATGGCGTCGGCTGATGCCTTTATACCCGAGTAACTGCCGCAATGACGTCGGGTGAAGTGCGACACCAGCCGAAGCCAGACCCAGACTTTGGAATCCAGCCGACCGAAGGGCTGCCTGACGACAGGACAACCCATTTGTTAAGACTGCAGATGCATCCTTGAAGGACATCTGATGGAAGTAAAAGGGTAGGATCCAAAATAAGAGAGGACAGGTCTCCTTGGGGAGAAAAAGCTCCTTCTACCACCTCAAAGGCCGAGGGTTCAGGAGAAGCCACAACCTGCACCCTTGGAACCAAAGTTTGAGGAAAGCAGATCACAGCCACCCCCAGATTCAAGCTTCAAAGGGGAGAATCAGACTCAAACTACCTACAGTCAAAGCTCTGAGGGGGAGGGATGGATCCAAACACTGAAGTCAAATCCACCCCCCCCCCCCCGATTTGATGATGATACTTCGGCTCCGAGACTCGTTCTGATCCAATGGTATTGGAGCAGAACCCATCAGGGAAGCAGTCAGAGTAGAGAAGGAAACTTTCCTCAGATCCAACACTGAACCAGTCGGCGATTTCGGATCCTGAGGCTCAGAAACCACAGGTCAGATTAGAGAAGGAGACAGAATGGACTTACAGAGTGTACACTCATGGATCTAGTAGGGGACGGAGATGGCGTGAACCCCACCAGAATATGAGCCTTTAGAAACTTTCACATCATCCTATCCGCATATGCCTCAGGATAAACTTCTGGTGGACCTAGAAGATGCTGTGGAAAGGGGTCTGGCATGTTGCTCTGGAGTCTCAAACAACTGTTCAGGCAAAGATGATGAAACAGGCTAGAGTCCTACATCAGGTATACGGCTTTTACGAGATGTACTGGGGTTAGGATCAGAGAACTTCAGATCCTGAGTGGAAGTCTTTGGTGAGGAGGTTATGAGTACTTGAGCCAAAACCTTGAGGACCAAGGATCAGCTTAGAGATATCGGAGCCAAGATTTTACTGACTTTCTCCACAGGCTCTGAGGAAGACCTTGGGGACCTTCAGGAGACCTTTTCTAATGTTCGGAAGAAACAGATTTAGTAGACTTTGAATGGGGTTGAGCCCCAGACATAGAAGTAGGTAGTAAACTTTTCAAGATAAATTTGTTACGCCTGTCAGCCAAAGCCTTGGAGTTAAAGGTACAGCACACTGAGTAGGCTGTAGTCAAAAGGTCGGGTCCAAGGCAATAAAAGCACTCCCTGTGGGCATCAGAGTTGGGGATCTTATGCCCACAGGAAGTGCATTTTATAAAACCTGTAGGTTTTTCAGACATAGCTTTGAACTGCAGAGGAAAAAATATATCAGCAGGAAAAAATATACAACTTTTTTATATATCAAAAAAGGTGAGGAAAAGGTAGGAAAAGCAAAGATCTTACCAATAATGGTAGTACAGAAAATACCATGCATTAAAGGGGTAAGGAGAGTATCAACAATGGTAAGGAAAAAACAACTAATTCATAGTAGAGTAGAAAAATGGAAAGATTAAATACGCCTGTAAAAGCCTAAAGGAGGTACAGACTACATATATTATAGATATATATGTATATATATATATATATATATATATATATATATATATATATATATGTATATATATATAAAAATAAAAAATATAAGCAATTTCAAGAAGGAAAAGTTTATTTTACAAAGCTTGAGTGTGGAACCTGTGTCTAACCACAGTGGCAGCAAACAAGATCTCATGTAATTGGGATGGAGTGGGGCATTACGGGTAGAGGGAGGAGCTCAAGAGTTGAATCCGAAGTCTGTAGTATGCAGCCGAGTCGGTTCTGAGGAAGGATAAAAAGGACAACATCAGATCATTTATTTTGTTTAATCATAAAAAAAAAAATGAGTAGGAACAGAGTTTGCTTTTCACTCTTCACCAGAGGTCTGCTGCTCTTCTGGTCACTCTTCTAAGAGGCACAATACCATCTCCCTTTTTCTAAAAAGGAATGAAAAGAGGGGATTACCCTCAAAGGCCTGTAGCTTAAAGGCAAAAGTGACAAGAAAAGAAAGGCACAGAAATATCCAAAGCTAAACCAACATGAAATAATGAGGGCTATTTTTCTATTTTTTTTCTCCAAAAGAAATTAGTCCTTGAAAGTAGACCAAAAGAGCACAGACACAAAGAAGAATGGTATTTCAACTTATACACAGGACACCAAAATTGTTCCTGTACAGATGTCCACATTCAGTAATCTCTTTTTTCCATTTTTGTACCAAACCTGTCTCCTTCTAACAAAAGACTTCCTGCTGATGTTAGAAAGAACTAGATGAATCAGTTTACTCCTCAGTTTGGTTTCCTGGGGTCACAACTGAAATAACAGAGCATTATCAGTCATTCCTTCCATTTTCCACACGGCTATAAATAAGCTTCTCTAGCAACACTATGAGCAGCACTTCACAATTTCGTTAATTATTTTAAAACTGTAATTGGTTCATATGCACATCATGTCTAGTTTCAAAAACTGCTTAGTGTTCTTCAGTAAAAAAGACCAGTTACATTTTATCACATTACATTGGCCTCTGTATAACAAACACAGAATAAACAAATTCCGAAGTCAAACGTACACTTTTGTACTTCCACTGCCTGAATTTAAAAAAACTACTACTTAACAAGTCGTGTTATACATGCATACTTCAGACAGAAGTAGCCAATATGTTTCCCCAGCTTACAGCTATTCATCTTGTACTAAGAAAAACCTGAATCATCAGAAGTCAACAAGTTTATACTCTAAATCCCTCACAAAACTGTGTACAGGAAATTAAAATTTTTTTTTGTTCAATGTACACAAACAGTTCAGACTACTACACCAGACCTTCTTAAGTTTTTTATTCACAGCACCAAGAAGCTAATTAATCTTTTGCATCAAGATCTACTGACCTAGGCACACAACAGGCCTGAAACTGGTCCATCTTGATCAGTGTATTACACTGGTAAACAAATCTAAATGAAATAAAAATAAAATTAGGACAGAGGGGTAACACCATGAGCATTAGTTTCTGTGGCACACAGTTTAATTGCATCATTCCTCATTTGTCTACTGTGGGACCTTGAGACAGTTGCCTAACCTGACACGTTCCCAGGTCACTCCTGAAAAGGGACCATCTCTCTCTAATGGGACTACCTGGTTAACAAATGAGTATTATTGTTTTTACTACTACAAAACAGATGCATTAAAACACAAAAGATATAAACAAATTTAACATGAAGGGATCACAGCTGCACTGAAAATATACAGACTATCACAGAAAACCTTGAACAAAAGCAGTACATCTTAAAGTAACTCCTAAAATTAGGTTGAGATATAAAGACAGTCCAATAGTGTAAAGGTAGGGTGTACATCTGCTCCACTAGAACCTCGAGCTTTTGAACAAATATGGGCCACTGGAAAAGATGGCTAAGGTGAGACAGATGAAACAGCCAATGGTCAGCTCTCCTATCCCTGCAGTTGAGGTGAAGATTTGGATAACCCAATGCCCGTCCAACAACTATTGATGAAAAGGAGCTTCATAGGTCATCTGTGGGAAAAATGAGCATAAATATCCTCAAGTCCAGCATTAGCCACTCCCACCACCATGGCACATGACTGAACATGGAGTATGATGGCTCCTGCATCCACACTCAACTTCCTCTCAAGTCCCCAAAGTTAAACCCCGAGTTTCCATAAGGTCAGCTTCCTAAAGAGTTATGTCAAACGGTCATATAAGGGGGTATCTAAAAATAAACACTCAGGAATTTCAAGGACTGGTTTAAGCATGACAGCCAGAAGGAAAAAGCGATTGGGTGGGGAGAACATGACTGAATGAACAAAACTAAAAATACAGCAGGATCAAACATATACATTCATGAAGCTGATACAGTAGCTAACTTCGCAGTTCTGCAGGCTTAAAAGAAAGACGGATCCAGGTAAATATGACTTCAGCCTGAAACGAAGAATTGTCAGCAGCTTACAGGTATATGGCTATTGGGTTTAGGAAGGCTGGCAAAGCATCAAAAGCTTCTTTAAAAAGGAAAAAGCCATCTGACAGCAGGAAGGGACCTATATGAAGTGGGTTGCTTATAAACACTATTATCAGCTACAAGTCTACATGTGACTCTGTGCTGGATAAGAAGTCAGTAAGCAGAATTCAGGATAACTGTACTACTAAGGGGCACAGAAAACAGCCTCGATGTGGAATTCGGAATGCAATGTAACCTACGGAGCTCAACGTTTTGAAAGTTACCCAAAACAGGGCATTGCAAAATTCAAGTGGACAGATAACCAAGGCTTGCACCAAAACTGGTAAGTCATCTGGTGAATAAGGTTATGCAAATGGTGACATTAAGAGCATACTATGTCTGTCAAAGGGTCCTGAAATGTGTGCCTGTCATTAGGCCCACATCAAAATTATGCAACATTGGACCGGAGCTATAATTATCTGTACTCCATAAACAATATGGAGGCAAGAAAAACAGTTGTGCCAGATAGAGGAATGAAGGAGCAGCATCACTTGAATTAAAACACATTGTTGCAAAAAATACTTTACAAACTAGGTCATTAATTCTTGGGAGTTCTAGCCTGTATTATGACAAGCACTCATCTAATCCAACCAGTCTAATCAGTTACCTTCCACATGAACAACTTCCTCAAAAGACTGTACAATTTGTATGTTTGGAAAACATACTAGAAGCCACAGGAAAAACGTAACCTTCTTCTGGAAGAAATTGAGTTACCCTTAATCATTTAGCAATTCACAGCAGCGAAACACCTTAAGTAAAAAAAAGTTTTTTAAGCTCTAAAGACAGTGAAATCAGAAAATGAAAAAACTATTTATAATTCTGTGTTCTGAAAAGGCAAAGCAGTTTGTCTATGAAATGTCATCACAAATGCACTGGACAGGCCTTCCCTCATTAGATGCTATCCAAATATCTTAATCAACTAGCAACCTCTTTGGCGGTCATAAAAGAAAGTGACAAAAATACTTACCAGAACCGAAACTTTGACCCCAACGTAAAATAATGTGCAAAAAAGTTCTTTTGAGCAGGCAGTGGTCTGTCTAAACGGAAGAACGTGTGATATTCAACGCATGCCTTCCATAAATTTTTACACGCTCTGTAATTTACCATATTGAATCCCAGTAAAGTTTCTCTGGATTCATGCTGTTATAAAAAAAAAAAAAAAAATACAGTACTTTAGTCACACTAGAAAACCCAGTACACAGAATACACTTAAAATACCTAAACATTTTTTTCTTTCTATATTAATTCACTATCAGCATCTACTATGGTCACCACTAAAAGTTTATCTGTTGGATGAACTCACCATAAGATTACACATTATACTTCTCCATTCCTACCTCTTCAAATCACAACACTCAGATTAAACACCAAAATGTGACACTGCTCTGGCTTCATAGTCTGTTATTAATGACTTGAGTCACTATCCACTGTCTTAACTACCTGGGTCATATGTGCAGCGAGGCATATAACGTGGAAAGGAACTAAATCTTTGGATGATGGAGACAGGTACTGAAGATACATTTACCCTTACCTGCCAGTCAGAAACCAATTCTGGGGACCCCCTGACATGTCTTAAGCAGTAATCCAACATGGTCAGTACGCACTATAGGATCATAGGAAGCACAACGGAATGGAGTCTTGTGACCATCTTGCAAGTGTCCACCCTCAGATTGAAGTGGGACATACCAGTAAAGCTAGACGTGAATTCCAATTCAACTGTCTAGTCCCCATATGAAGGAAGATGCAGTAAAAGGCTGCTTAATTCGCAAAGGGAGTCTTCTCCAGAAATGGGGAAGATGCTGTCCAATGAACCACTCTATCCATCTTGTTTTATCTGTTGATGAAGCTTTAGAACCTTTGTTCTGGCATTTAGGGAACTATTTGATTTGTGGAGATACAAGAGATCTTGGATTACTGAGTATTTAATGGTTCAGAAGGTAAGGCATAAGACACTAAGTAAAAGGATAGCTTTTCCAGACTTTCTGGTAGCTTAAGGATTTTAAGTCAGTTGATCTTAGATAACAACCTCTGAGGTATTTCTAGTTCTTTGATATGTGTACTGAGGGACATCCCAAAGGGGACATTGTTTTTAATAATTAGCTTAATCAATGCTGAATATAACAGGAAAATGACCTCTCTGGATCTGTTAGGTCTCATCTAGTGATCAGCTTAGTTAAGTAGCAGGACATTTCTGACTACTGTTATAGGTGATCACAAGAGAGGGAATTATCAATTCAAATCCTAAAATATTTAATATTTTCACTCTGGAAACACCTATTCTCAGCTTTGTATGCCAGAGTGGAGGGACAGTTTACTGAATGACACTAAGTTACACTTTTTAGCATTTACTTTAAGCCTGTTATCACACCAGGTGTTTAAGGTGTCACAGGTAACTAGACAATGACTCCTAGTGTGCAGTCACCCACAAACTTGATTAGCCAGAGGTCTTGGTTTGAAAAGTAGTTGCCAAAGGTAGTCGCAGCATGGAAACCTGTGGAAAGTACAGTTTTGTACCTACCATAAATGTAGATGTCCGAACTGGATAGCATCTGCAGTCATAACAAGTGGGTTGTCCTGTCGTCAGGCAGCCCTGCAGTCGGCCGGATTCCAAAGTCCTCATGTCGCCCTCCAACCGACGTCATCTCTGTTGGCCTACGGGTATAAAAGCATCACGCCATTTTCCTCATTGTTTCTTGCACCAGATTACAGTAGCTCTCTTGCAGGCTAAAATTTGGATAGATGCCAATGTTTCCAAATAGATAGAGGTAAACACAACAATAAGCATATATGTACATATATACAAACAAATACACCATAAAGACTCCCCAACAGCTAGCTATTAGGAGGGTAAACACCCTAGGAGTACCACAGAGGGAAGGAGGTGACTGCAGATGCTATCCAGTTCGGACATCTACATTTATGGTAGGTACAAAACTGTACTATGTCCTTCATGGATGCATCTGCAGTCATAACAAGTGGGTAGAATACCATAGCCAACTAGGGAGGAGGATAAAAGTAGATTATGGTGTGTTTAGGATCCCTTGCAGTACAGCAGTGGCAAACCCTGCTCGGGATCTGGAATATAGAGGCAAATTATAATGCTTGGCAAATGTATGCACGGAGGTCCAAGTAGCCTCAATAATGTCTTTGGTTGCCACGTAAGAAGGCTGTGGTAGTGGCTGTTGCCCTTGTAGAATGAGGTCTTATGTTCTGTGGAATTGGTTTTCCATGGAAGGAGTAACAGTATCGTATGCAATTTCCTATCCATTTGGAGATTGTCTGTTTGGAAATCGCTTCCTTCCCTTCCTGTTGCATAGGCTACAAAAGTTGGTCAGTCTTTCTGCTATTTTTGTTCTGTCCAAGTAGTAGCGTAGCTGTCTATGTACATCCAAGGTATGCAGTATTCTTTCCCTCTGTTTTGTGGGTTGGGAAAGAAGGTAGGTAGGTGGATTGCCTGGTTTAAAGACACTCTGGATACCACCTTGGGCATAAATGTAGGATTAGTCCTCATGGACACTCTATCTTGGTGGAAGATTAGGAAGGGTTGCACTGCCATTAAGGCCTGTAGTTCTGAAACCCTCCTTGCTGAAGTAATTGCCAGTAGGAAAGCAGTTTTCCATGACAGGTGTTGTAGGTCTGCTGTTGCTGCTGGTTCAAAGGGTGATAGTGTCAGCTTTTCTAGCACAAAGTTTAAATCCCAAGCTGGTAATGGTGGTTTCCTTGGAGGTTTTACATTCTTGATTCCTCTGAGGAACTGCCTGAGCAATATTCTGCTGAAATAGCTGATGCATGTATCTTGATGGAGGAGTAGGACAGGCCTGAATGAAGAAGTTCGCCAGATACTCCAGAATGTTAGGCATATCTATGTTTGACACATCTTTTCCTCTTTCCGTACTCCAAATGACAAACCTTTTCCATTTTCCAGCATAGTTCCTTCTTGTTGAAGGTCTGCGTGCTTCAAGAATAATGTCTTTAACTCTTTGGGAAAGTTCAGGATTAGCTGCTGCTATGTGATGTTCCATGCAGTCAGTTGCAGCGTTTTTAGGTTTGGATGTATGATGCTGTAGTTGTTCTGAGTTAACATCAAAGGCATCAGGCGTATTGGCCACATTTTGTCTCGAGACATGCTCTTCAGTAGTGGGTACCAGTGTTGTCTTGGCCAGTTTGGAGCTATCAGGATTATCCTTGGACGTTCTTCCTTGATTTTTAGTAGTACCTTGTGTATCAAAGGAAGAGGTGGGAATGCATATGCTGTTAGGCCTTTCCAGTTGAAGGAGAGTGAGTCCACCTTCCATGCTAGTGGGTGGAATGTCCTTGTGCAGAATTTTTTGAGCTGGTGATTGAGAGGTGATGTGAATAGGTCTATCTGTGGCATTCCCCATTTCTTTGAGATGGTCTTGAAGATGTCCGGGTGCAGCTTCCATTCGTGGGCATCCGTGGTTCTGCTTAATATGTCTGCTAGAGTATTGTCTTTGTACAAATATTGCCTGTAACTGAATGTTGTAGCTGAGTGCCAGGGTCCACAGCTCCAAGGTCATTCTGCATAGGGGGTATGAATGAGTGCCTCCCTGTTTGTTGATGTACCACATGACTGTGGTGTTGTCTGTCCTTATCATCAACTGGCCCTCTTTGAGAAATGGTTTGAACTTTTGGATTGCCAGTTTTACTGCCAGCATTTCTTTTAGATTGATGTGCAGGTGAAGTTGATCCTGTGTCCACAATCCTTGCACGCATTTGTCCAGCATGTGGGCCCCCCATCCTAGGTCTGAAGCGTCTGTTGTGATGGTCTGGCTTGGTTGACATCTGTGAAAGGGTAGGCCTGGGTTTGACTGGCATGCCTGAGCCCACCATAGGAACTCCTGTTTTAAGCATGGAATTAGTGGAATTTCTGTTTCTAGACTGTGTCTGTGTTGGGACCATAAATTCTTTAGGTACCACTGTAGTTTCCTCATATGTAGTCTGGCAAATGGGACCAAGATTATGCATGATGCCATGAAGCCCAAGGCCTGCAGAACTTTTCTTGCTGTTAACTTGTTCAGTTTTGTTAGTGCCAAGAAGTAAAGAGGAAGTTCTTTTGTTTTTCTGTAGTCAGGAATGCCATTTGTTGTACTGTGTCCAATTCCTACCAAGAATGTCCTTGTTTGGGATGGTATCAGCCTTGACTTTTGTAAATTGACTGTGTATCCCAGTCCTTGTAGCAAGTAAATGACCCTTTGTAAATCTGTTGTCAGCTTGCTTTTGTTGTCCCCTTGTAGCAGGCAGTCGTCCAGGTATGGGTAAATGTGAATTCCCTGTAGTCTGCAATGGGCGATTACTGATGCCAGGCATTTTGTGAATACTCTGGGCAGTAGATAAGCCAAAGGGCAATGCTGAGAATTGATAGTGCTCTGATCCTGCAAGAAATCTGAGGTATCTTCTGCAGATTGGTCGAATGGGGACGTGCAGGTATGCCTCCTTGAGATCTAGAGTTACCAGCCAAGACTCCTTGCCCAGCATGGGAAGAAGTTGCTGTAGGGTCAGCATTTTGAATTTTGGGACAATGATGTATGTATTTAAGGTGGACAGGTCGAGAATTGGTCTCCAACTTTTTCCTTTCTTGGAACTAGGAATAGTCTGGAATAGAACCCTTTCCTTGTTCTGCTGTTGGCACTCTTTCCACAGCTCTCATGTTTGCTAACTCCATTATGAGCCTCTGTTTTTGATTTGGAGGTAGATTTGGTATTCCTCTTTGACTGGTAAAGTGTGGAAGTGAAACCGTAACCTTGATCTATGGTTTGTAAAATCCACTTGTCTTTTGTTATGTAGTGCCAGTTCTTTGAAAATAAGGTTAACTTTCCGCCTAGAGGAGCTGCTATTTGTTCCCTGGTAGGCGGATTTAGGATTAAGTCACTGTGGTTGTGCTGATCTAGTGGCAGTGGCTGTGTCTGTGCCTCTGTTGTTACCTTGCCACTGTCGCCTCTGTAGGCACCTCCTCTGGATTGGTTTCTGCCTCTGGAACGCCTATTCCTGCCCCTTTGAAATTTTGTGGAGTCAGGAAAGGACCAATTTTGGCAGGCCAGTTCCTGCTAAACCTTGGGGTTGAACCTGCAAGAAATCTTTAACAGTTTGAACAGATTTTGCCTTTTCTTCCATTTTCTTCATAACCTGCTGGGCAGGTGTACCAAATAAACTTGTCTTGTCCATAGGAGCATCTAGCAACTTAGCTTTAACATGATCCGTAAAGCTTGTTCCTTTAGCCATGCATGCCTTCTTATCACTGTGCCTGTCATGGCTGATCTAAATGAAGCCTCCAGTGCATCATAGCCACATTTTAAGGAATGGTTGCTAACCTGTTGTATGTTATTTACCATCTCTAATACATATTTCTTATCAAGAGATTCATCAGTGGTTAGGTTTTTAGTTAACTGATCAAGCATAAACTCTTGGTATTGTATCGTGTGAAACTGACAGTTTAAAGCTCTAGCTGAGAGAGTAGCTGAAGTGTAGACCTTTTACCCCATCTGTCTAATGACCTTGCTTCCCTTTCAGAAGGAATAGGGTTTTAGCTGTGGTCGCTACTGCCTTGGGACCCTGGGATATAGTTTCTGGGTCTGCAAGTGGGGCCTTGTAAAGGTGGTGATGAGTATCTGGCACCCTGTAAAATCTGTCTGGTTTGGCAGGGGCTGGGGTAAAGAATCTGGAGCGGAGCAAACATCATTGAAAGCATCATCCACCACAGAGAGAACAGGAGGTATAGCTAAGGGCCTGTGCTGTGGGAGGTGCAGAAAGGTTCTAAGTCTTTTTCTGGAGTCTGAAAAATCCTGTTGCTGCCATTGGAACTGTTCTCGCATGGCATGCAAGGTTTCCCCAAAGGAGAATTCTTCTGGTGGGGAAGCAGCTGGAATGGATTCTTCAGCATCAGAATCTTCAAAATTGGAGAAGGGAGCCTCTGGCTGGTCAGTTATGTCTGATTCATCAGCAGAATCATCAGAAGACACTGGCTCAGGGGGCTCTGCCCTAGGTCTCTTATCTGGGGGGCTGAGAGGCCCTGTCTGGGTGAGATTGAGATCCTCTAATTAAAGAAATTAAATCTTCTGCCAAAGAAAGCATTTGAGAACTAGAAGAGGGCCTGGATGTGGGGGCTTTAACAGGCACTGTTTTAGTAGTCTTGGCTGCTTTAGCCCTGGCGAAGGCCTTAATGGACATGACTGCTGGAGGCCTAGCAGCACCACGTGCTGGGGTAGAGACATCCAAGGGGATGGTGTCTGATAAGTCAACCACCGTAGTGGGTAAAATTTCTGAGGTCGATTCAAGAGTTGTAGCAGGGGCCTCATTTGTAAGAATAGGTTCAGCTGTACTTTGATCAGTTTTCGGTTTCAGCGAAACCGAGACACTTTTGCTTTACCGTGGTTTTTTTGGTAGATTGCAGTCGGAGGATCCGGCGGCATACGCAAAATCAGAACCGAAAAACTGTTCTGCGGTTGAAAGAGGCACAGGCGAACAGGCTGCTGGCTGGGCCTAAACAAGGCAGACAGTAAGAGTGGAAATCTTTATGAGGTATTTGTTTCCCACAGGTTAAACAATTGTTAACTTTTTCTGACATCGGCTGAGGCAAGAAAGAGTCCCCAACGGGAGCTTTAGAAGTCGATTCGGTAGAAGTAATCTCTGGATCCCACCCGACCGCACTTGCGAACAGCTTCTGCTTCGCGCCACGCGGCAAGAAAGACTGAGGAAAATGGCGTCGGCTGATGCTTTGGCCAACAGAGATGACGTCGGGTGGAGTGCGACATCAGCGGACCCGGACTTTGGAATCCGGCCGACTGCAGGGCTGCCTGACGACAGGACAACCCACTTGTTATGACTGCAGATGCATCCATGAAGGACATCACTACCTGTTACCTTGACACTCACTAATAAGGCACTTACTACTCGAATCATATGGACTCTGTCCTTTAGTCGGTCCTTCCATCCATTTTACCACATGGGGCTCTATTTGTATCACATTTAACTGACTATATTAAGCATGGGGTATAGCATCAAAGGCCTTGGTCAGGTTAAAGTATGCTCTGTGTACTGCATGACCAATTTCAACAGCTTGTGATACTCTTTCAAAGAAGTTAATCAGACTCTTTACATGGAATCTACACTTAAAGCCACACTGCTACAAGTGCAGCCTGATGACAGTTTTGATGGCATAGTTTATCAGGTCAGTTATAATATGCTCCTTTGCTTTGCATATGAGACTTGTCTGCCTGATGGACCTGTAATTTCCAGCATCATCAATGCTGTGTGTCATACTTCAGGGACAAAACCAGTGGCTAAACTCAGGTTAAGTACTTTAAGGGGTGGCTCCATCAGGGCTTGCTTGGTACTGTTTACTACACAGCCTGGTATTCTCCACAAATGAACTATTTTTAGTCTTAAACATCATCTTTAGCATGTGAACTTTGGTGATGATGGAGGAGGTCTGTGGGCTTCATGGATAAGTGGGCTTTGAACAGTTACTTCAGGGTGAAGTTGGCACTATACTTGTTAGCTAGTACGTTGGCAACCAACTAAATCTGAGGAGGTGATGCCATCTTGACTAAGTTCTAATCAATCTGGGGTGCTATTTCTAAGTTTTCTAAAGTAGCTAAAGACAGAATTGTAATTGTCCTTAGCTTTAGATGCTAACCTCAATTCAAAGACTGCTTTAGTATTCCCAATGGTACTTTTTTTTTCTTTAAAGTTTTCAGTCAATTTTGTTAAGATAATCCTTCACTTAGGGGTCCTTAAAGAGGTAATGTATACTTTAGAGAGCTTTTTCCTTTTAATGTTGATTTTAGGTTGGTGTACCACTCAAGGTGGTTTTATCACCCCCATATTATGACCATGGAAAAGCTGCCACTCCCAGAAGTAATCTAACATTATTAGTGAAGCTCTCTCTCCATCTTGTGTTCTTTACCTGCTGTTGAAGATTCAGCCCTACTTAGCTCAGCTTCCAACTTTTAACCACAGCACTTCTTTTCATCAGTCTCTCTCCACTGTAATAATCCTCAAACAAAACACTGCCAATAAACTCAGGATAAAACAAGGTAAAATAAACTTTGAATATTTTTAATGAAACAACACACCAATAATACAAACTGAACAACTGTGATATTAAAAGTATCAGCTACTGCTGGAAATCTTTTTTCTTCCCCTTATACTTTCCAGTATACTCTCTATCACAGCCCATTCTTACTGATGAATTTGGGTTTATTCCCCATTAATTTAAAACTTCATCATTAGGATTGAATAATCTCCAGTTATTAATATATTTCTTGTACAAGGGTATCTAAACTGTCTGTTAAACACACAGCTGAATTCCACTGGACTATCTATCTCATTTCTGTGTTGTTTCTGACCTGTCTGTAACTGTTTGAACCTCCCTTAAGTGGTGTTCAGGATACCCTCGGCATAAAAATCTACTTTAAAGATGTTCCTCTAAAATTGGAGCACTGTTTACTTAACTTGTTAAACTCCTGACCAGAGTAAAAATTGTTCTGATAACCCCAGTCGTCTTATGTTTGGAGTGTATTCTATTAAAATGCAACAAGGAATTACTTGCTGCATTTTTGTAATGGTTTCCCTTCATTAGCCAGAATGACATGCACTTGAGTCCACCTACATGATATCTTATATCCCAAAGACAAGAATGCTGAACACCAACACTCCAGATTCACCAGTCTTGCCCCCCTTTTGTTCCTGTGTTAACACTTGTTCCTAGGTCCATTGGGGTAGAGAGTTTCAAATTTCGTTGTTTATGTTGGCTATACTGAAAATTCGGCACTTCTGACATTTTACTTCCGACATTTTACTTTCCCCACTCTCTACCTGGCTGCTGAGCATTCTGCTTCGGATGACTGACCTAAGCTGAGACTTGGTTAATTGGTACATTTAAGAACCTAACTACCCGTCTACCACCCTCCTGGAAGACCAGAAAGTTCACCAACTAAGATCTCTCCCTTCAGCTCCCTGAGAAACCAACTCAATAAGACAGTGAATTCAGCTCCCTGAGAAACCAACTCAATAAGACAGTGAAAGTATGTCCTGTTTCTGTATGTTCTAAATTAAAAGACTCTCCTACGTTAGGTAAGCTTCCACCCAGGATAGCCAGCAGCCAATAACCCCCAATCTCAACTTCCTTACTAGTGCTGAATCTTACTTTATATCTTGCTCAACCATTCCTATTGCTATACTTATAGTATCTTTTCTCTCTCCCTCCTGCTATCTGCCCCTTGCTTAAGAACCAGTTCTTGCAGTTAAACTGGCCACAAGGTGGCACCTTCCCACTATCCTAATTACACCACATACTCTGTTTTCCTAATCTCCCTCAGCCCTTACTTACTTTGTCTTTTACACCACATACACTGTTTTTCTAACCTCCCTCAGCCCTTACTTACTTTGTCTTTTAAACAGAGTATCTTACACTGACCTATTCCTTTTCAACCCTCCCTCCCTGACCTTGCTATACAATACTCTTACCACACTCCTGTATCCCAACGTAGTTATCTCCCTAGATTAACCTAATATACCATTACACTTCTCTCACTCTCTGACCTACCTGCTGTTTTCCTCCACTCTACAGATTGTCTCCCTTAGTAATCCACTCGCTTGTGTCTTCCCGCTCCGTTTGCCCTTCGGGCTCACTCCGCTCCCCTACCCTGCCCCCAAATCCCACCCGCCCCCAGTGTCTCAACTTATACCCTCAAACACACACCCTTTTCCATCAACCAATCATACTAATACTACTAGCCACATTTCTATCACCACTCCCACCAGGAATATATCTCCACCCACTAACACCAGCCTAACCTTCCATAAGTCAACTCCTGCTCTCAGTCCTTCCCCTCTAATACCTACTATACACTCCTCTGCCATGCCTGACCAACACCAATCTTTACTAGCACTCTTACTCCTAACATCTCTTACCACTACTTACCTCCTAACCTCCTACGAATATCCCCTCCTCTCTACTCTTACCATCCCAGACAAACAAACAATAACACTTTATCCATCTTTATCTACAAACTTTCTCAATGCCCTCTACAAGCCCAGTTACTATCAAGCTAAATATCATTGTCTAATCCATATTAAATACTCAATTCTAAGCAATAGAAAATTACTTGACTACCACTGTAAACCTCTCCAATACTACAACTTTATGCTACACCACTCCTTAATAGATGGAAACATTCACCCCAATCCTGGTCAAAACCCTTCCCCACCCCTATTAACTGCAAACAAAACAAAACAACCCCTTTACCAGCAACCAAACACCCCACTAACTGCAACCAAAACAAAACAAACCCTTTACCAGCAACCAAACCTTCCAAAACACTCTCAGTAGCCCATCTAAATATACGTAGTATTTGCAACAAAATACCACAAATTCATGCCCTGCTAGATGTTCAGCAGTTTGACATCCTCTGCTTAACAGAAACCTGGCTAAAACCCACAATAAAAGATAAAGAAATTTTGCCCCCAGGCTATAATATCTTTAGACAAGATCGCAATAAAAAAAAAGTGGAGGGGTAGCAATTCTCTAAAGCAGCACTACAAATTACCAAAATAAATCATAACCTACCCTCAGATAATAATGTAGAAATAATTATGTCTAAACTGCAGCTTAACTCTCATAAATCAGTTAACATCATCTGCACCTACCTTCCCCCAGGTAAAAATATTGCAATACTAGAAGGCTTACTAAACTGGCTTTCTAAAAATCTCCCTCAGGAAACAATACTCCTAGGAGACTTTAATATTGACTGGAAATTATGTAGCCACACTAACCCAGCCACCCTGATCAACCTGTTTGGCTTCTCACAAGCTATAAACTCTCCAACTAGAACAAATACACTTAATAATAAAGAAAGTATCCTGGACTGGATACTAACAAATAGCCCACAACAATAATATACAACAGGAACCCTCCCAGACGACCTTAGTGACCACTCTCTAATATATATTATCAAACATAAAACAAGTTTAGCTATCCCTATTTCAGTCAGAACAGTCCATACCAAAAAACATTTTGACCACGAACTATTTCAAACTGAACTTACACAATGCAACTGGTCACCTCTTAAGTCTCTCCCTATAAATGAAGCAGTTAATTACTTCAATACCACTTTCCTGGCTATATTAGACCATCATGCCCCAATGCGCTCCATAAGAATGAAAACTAAACCAGCCAAATGACTCACAAATCATACTAAGAAACTAATCCTTAATAGAAACAAATCTTGGGCAAAATGGCGTACCACAAGGAATACTGATCACCAAACTTTTAGACAACAAAGAAACATAACAAAAAAAGCTATCCTACAAGATAAAAAGAACTTTTATATTCAACTACAACAATCATCCCCTCAACAACCACAAAAGTTCTGGACTACTATTAACACACTACTATCAACCAGGCAAAGTAGCCACACCTAATCCAATAGGCTCCAACCATGACTATCCAACACAAACAGCAAATGCCTTTAATAATTTCTTTACTACCGCTACACTAAATCTAGCAAATCAACAAAAACCTGATACTTCCAAATTGCCCACTCCGAGCTCCACCCCCCCTTCCACCTCGAACCTATACCCACCTCCTATATCTCCTCCTTACTTCAAAAATTAAAACCGACTACCCTCTCAGCTGATAAATTATCAGCAGAATACCTTCAAATAGGAGCCAAAGCTATTGCCTATCCCATCTCCATATTGATTAACAGAACCATAAAAGAAGGCACTATCACATCTATCTGGAAAATCTCACACATTATTCCTCTTCACAAAGGTGGAGACTCAACTGATTTATCCAACTATTGCCCCATAGCTCTACTCTCTCCACTCGCTAAAATAATGGAGAAATGCATCCACAAACAATTACTAAACCACCTACTCCTCCATAATCTACTAGCTAACTGTCAACATGGTTTCTGGCCATTTCATAGTACCACCACAGCCTTGTTATCCTTTACTAACAGTATCAACAAAAATCGCAATCAAAATATTTCTTCCTCAGCATTCTTTGTAGACCTTTCCAAAGCCTTTGACATGGTCAATCATCAGCTTCTCCTCCACCTTCTGAAGTTACTCTCTCTCGACAATCCTGCTATGAACTGGTTTACATCTTACCTGGAAAACCGAAAACAAGCGGTTCTCTGGCAAAACCATCTTTCAGACCTCCTTCTCACCTCCCTAGGTGTCCCTCAGGGCTCCATTTTAGGACCACTATTGTTTTCCATTTTCATAAATGACCTTCATCTTTCTACTCCACTCTCTACCTGCATTCAATATGCAGATGACTCTACCATAATCTCTTCTGGCACATCCCAAACTGAACTTCATTCTCTCACACAAAAAGCTTTCACCACTATAGAACAATGGTTCTCTAACCATTGTCTTCTCCTTAACCCTAAAAAAACAAACTTTTGCTCTTTACACCTTCTTACTTGTCTCCCCCTCTTCATTTCACACTCATATCCAGTAATGGTACCGTTATTTCACCAGACCCCACCACCAAACTCCTAGGTATTACTATTGACAATCATCTAAAGTTTGACAGTCACATAAACACCACAATAAAGAATGTTAACAGAAAAATCAGATCCCTCTATAGAATTAAACCTTTCCTAACACCTGAAGCCAGGACCACAATATCTAGAACTCACCTAATCTCTACCCTATTATATGCTTCTCCCATATATACCAATCTTTCTAAAAATAACCTTAACAAACTAGCTAGATCATACAACAATATTGCCAGATTTGCTACAAACACTCCCTACAGGACTCATCACTGCCAGAACCTAAAACAACTAGGCTGGCTTGAATTACCTCACCAATTACAATTCAACCAACTTATAATTGCCCACAAAGCCCTATACGGGACATCAACCCAACAACACACCAATTCTTACTACCTTCATAAGGTCATATAACAACCTGAGGAATCTACGTTCCGCTAACAAATGTTGATTTACACTTCCTTATCATATAACTCAGCAGACGACTCCATATTTTCTAACTCAGTTGGTAAAATATGGAATCAATTACCACAAGACCTTACACCCCTAACCTCTCTCCCACTATTTGAAACTAACCTAAAACATTTCCTCTCTAACCACTGGTTATGCTCTTGTACCAACCCTGACTAACTGTTATTCACTAATTTTCCTGTTTCATTTAAAACAGAATATTCTGAACTATAAACATCTTTATGTAACTCTCTATAAAGTGACCTTTCCTCAATTTCTAACATTATCATTCCTGAGTACCACTTTCCATGTTCGATTCTTTAACTAACTTTTTAACGGTGCTTTCTTTAAATTATGTTTTGGTATTTTTAAATTTTTACAAATGAAAATATGTAAATTGTAAATTTTTGTTAATCTGAGGATGCATCATTCTATATTCATGTTTATTTTCTAATAGTTGTACGATATATCTCTATGCTTTTTTCAGAGGATGTTTTTAATATGTTTTTAATATGTCTTTAAGATGTTTTTTTTTACTGGAGCTGTTCTCCTCGGGCCTCCACTGAAAATGGACATGTATCCAGTTGGATTAGCCCGGTCAACAAATGTAAAATAAATAAATAAAAAATAAATAAAATAATTTTGTGGAAGTAGGTCAAACGTGATTACTCAAGTACATGCCATTCTGGCTAATGAAGGCAAACCTTTTGTAACTGATGTCAATTTCTAAAGTATACTCCTTTTTGAAAATAGTGATGTGCAAAAAGTAGTACTGGAACAACTGATGTTACTTAAAAATTCAAAAAACTCAACTTGGTTTAAATTTCTAAAAACAAATGCAATTCAGTTAATATATCCCCCCTCAAGAAAAATGCCGTCTATAAAACAAATGTGAAACTTAGCTAAATGATTACCCTGTCTATTGTTTAAATAATGATTTTTCAATAAGCCATGAGTTGTTGTATCTTTCAGCTTTTCCCGGTTAGGGGTCGCCACAGCGGAAACTCTGGTCCGCTAATGATTGGCAGTAGATTTTTACGTACCGAGTTGCCAGCCCTGAATCACAACCTTCAACGAAGGTACGCCCATTCACACATGTCTCCACACAGAAGACGCTTTCGCTGAGAATCGAACAGGACAACGTCTTACTGTGAGGCCAATAAGCCATGAGTAAGTTGGCAAAATTCAGGGTCATGGAATAACAGTAGAGAATGACTCAATATCGCTGTGTCCTGGGGAATAACAGTATATAATAACTCGACATCTCCGTATCTATGGGAACAATGCTATAGAATGACTTGATATCCAAAGAAACAAAGTAATCTTGCTCGGCCTACTGACAGTGGACTTAACTTCTCTTTAAAACGGAGAGTCTCTTAAGCATTCACAAAAAATTTAGTCGCAGAAATAAAATTTGGCAAAGGCTGCAACTTCAGTGCTTTACCAGAAACTACTGGTCACAAAGGGGGATCAGTCACATTCTTGTGGATTTTGGGTATGCCAAAAAAGGAAACTATGACAGGCTTGTTCACTGTAAAATAATCATACATATTCCATTAAATTCTTCCCTCCAAAACATTCTAGTACAACCATGTATCTGTCAATATTTAAAAAAAAAAAAAAAAAACTCTCTCTCTCCAATTTTGTTTGCAAAACCTGATGTTATTTAACATGTACATTACTTTGGCTTCATAAATTTATGTATCCATTTTAACATGGACTGCCTTCATAACTTTTATTGCACTGTCAAACATTTTTCAAAGCAGCAATTCTTTACTTAAATTATAAAACTTACTTTTTACTGGTTTGGATAAAGCATCTCATATGACTGAATAACTGGATGGAGGGGAGAATTATGAAAACTTGGTTTAAACAAAGTTCTTGTCTAAAACTACTAAACCACACTAAAATAAGACTCTAAAATTCAACTTTCTTGTGAAACATTTGAAATTGTTTATACTGTGAAAAGGACTTCCCCTACAACTGGACATTATTCATGCAATACTTTTTTAAACAAGCTGAACATTTTAAATGTATGGGGCACTGTTGCCACTGCTGCTCTGTTGATACCATTGTTTCTGTGGTAGCAAATGCCTTAAGTCCATATTTGCATTCCTTCATTTTGCATTACGTCCGAGCAGCTTTGACACCAGGTATCTGTCTCAGTGAGGCCCTTTTGTAGTTTGTCCACATCGTTAGGAGTTTCGATTATGGCTCCTAGTTTGCAGTCATCTGCAAACTTTGTTAGCCAAAGACCTTCTGTGTTGGCCTGCACTTCAGAGAAGTAGATACCAAAGAGGAGAGGACCCAGGACTGAACCCTGTGGTACTCCACTTGTCACTGGTCTGATGTCAGATTTGGAATCCGCTACTTTCACAGTGTGGGCACAGCACATCCTTGAATATGTAAACACGTTTAGTTTATTACGTGATCCTATTCACCTGGATTGTGCACTACCCCAGTATACCAAAAAAAAAGTTTTTATATATATATATATATATATATATATATATATATATATTTTTTTTTTTTTTACATTTGTTTACTGGGAAAGTCTGACTGGACACGCGTCCTTTTTCAGCGGAGGCCAGGGGAGAAAAGCTCCAACTTACAAATAAAACACACAAGGAAAAATATATATACAGATAATACAAAAAGGAATCACAACGTAACATAAATTCACACTAGAGATTCTAAGTATACATTTCTAAAAGACATTTGGGAAAGCCCTAGTATTATATTATTTACACTTTTAGTATATAGTTCTGTAAGTATACAATTCTATGAAGACATCTGAGGATGTATTAGCAGCATATTACAAAACAGCAGAATATACAGTAAATAAGTTAACTGGGATGGAAAAGAATGTCAGCACTTTATCTCAGTGTAGAAATACAGGAACAGTTCATATGTTTTATACCGTTTATGTTAACTGTAGCTCAGTATGTCAGAAGAGTGCATAGAAATAGAAATTTGAGAAGAGAATTTAACTAGAGGAAGTGACAAATAAAATAAACATATACCAACTTTTTTATCAGGAGTTTAACAAAGTTTAGTCCTGCTTGATGACTGATTTCATTCCATTCTGCAGTGGTATCTTTAGAGAAATGATTATCAGAAGGATTTCTGTCATAACATAATCCCCGAGAAACCCTGCTGAACTCCACACATGCTCTGAAAAAGCTATTTCAGCCCAAACACTTCTGCGTCTTTAAAATTTATATCTTTCTGTAGTTTAATCTCACACATCCCTTTAATCTCAGCATCATTAAAAAACAAAGACCCAACATCAGTGCTCAGTGTTGACTCAGTAAATCTACCTTTCAAAATACTGGTCATGGAATTACCAATGTTTCCAGTAGTCTTATTATAACTTTCTACCTGGTGGACATGCATCTGTTCTTTTCTGGTACTTGCACACTTTTGTTTCTCTGTCGCACACTGAAGTGTATTCACAATGGAATGCACACAAAGCAACACCACCATCCTTGTTTTTCACATTGAGAAATGGAGCCTCTAAAATGCACATAATGAAATAAATCCACAGAAAGATTGCTTTGGGACTCCCATACATGTGCATACCAAACAAACAATGCACAAACACCACAACAAACAAAGAGAAATACAAGGTTAAAATAAATTTTTAAATCCTTTTAAATAAAATAACACTGCAGTAATACAAGGGGAACCACTTTCTTCTATGAAAAAAACTGTCACTAGGATTGCAACTTAATTAGGGTAATGAATCCACTAAATTCACAAATTTAAAAACTTTCCTACATACACTTGAATGGATTCCAATGGTCACATGACTAAAGTTTGTAAACACAATTAGCACTTAAATTTGCCTTTTGTATTCTAGATATTCTAAATAATAATCTCAGTTACCTCCTCCAACTAAATTCCTTCCTGATCTAAAATACTACAAACAAATTTCTCAAAATTAGTGCAAATTTCAGCATGCTTGAAAAAAGTGTTGAGATTGTCCTGATTTTTGATGGTTTTATTGTGCTCTAAAATTCTATGAGCAAGTTTTCTCACAGTCGTTCCTACATAAAAATAATTACATGCACAGCACATCACAAAAATAGAACAAATTCTGAATTGCAGGTAGAGAATATGATCTGAAATTAATTAGTACAGAAACTACTAGGCCATCATCAATAAATCAAATCTACAAACTGAACAAATGTGCCATTTAACTTCTTTTATTGCTGACCTTGGGTCTCCTCTGTAATAAACGAAGATATATTATTTTACAACCACGCAAAACTCAACCAAACAAGCAACATAACTCTCAGTACACTGTAAACAACATGAATCTATCATCATTAAAAAGGGAGGGTATGGTAGGCTGGAACCTTTGACACAACAGGAATGAGATTGAAGGTTTCCTATTATGATGAGTTACTCACACAGCTGCACTATATTACTTCCTCACTGACTTTTTAACACGAGTCATAACCTTCAAGTAAAGTGGCAAGTTTTGCATTTACAGCTGGGAGGAGGCACCATCCAACAAGCCCTGAATTAACACCTTGGCAAAATCTCCACTTGCCTAACTGCAACTTGTACTGGTTACTGAAGCTGCAGAATGAAGACTGGGTAGCTGCCTAAGAAACCTCTCTTGTAGACATGCCTCAGGAAAAAAGCTGGAGAAGCAGGTGTCTCTCCAGCACAATGAGACCTATATCAATCTCTGCAGCAGTTTTGTCAGGCTCAGCATGAAGAAAACAATGCTATCAGAAAGTACAGTTTTGTACCTACCATAAATGTAGATGTCCGATAGGTATGCATCTGCAGTCCTTACATATGGGTTGTCCTGCCTCAGGCAGCCCTTCGGTCGACCGGATTCCAAAGTCTGGGTCCAGCGGCGGCTGATGTTGCCCCTTTCCCCGTCAGAGCGCCTGGGGTATAAAAGCATCAGCCGACACCATCTTCCTCAGTTTTTCTTGCCCCAGATGCCAGGTGCCCTCTAAGGAAGGCTAAATTTGGAGAGATGCAAAAATTACAAACATGCACAGCAATATAAAACAAATACACCATAATAGATGACCCCAGCTAGCTAGAATGAGGGATAAGTACCCAAGGAATACCACAGAGGGGTAGGAGGGAGGGAAAACCTGACTGCAGATGCATACCTATCGGACATCTACATTTATGGTAGTTACAAAACTGTACTATATCCTTCAAGGATGCATCTGCAGTCCTTACATATGGGTAGAATACCATAGCCAAGCTGGGGGTGGTAGGACCTAAGAAAAGGATGGTGTAGCTAAAATGCCCTGCAGGACTGCAGTAGCAAAGCCTGCTCTGGATCTGGAATAAAAACGTAAGTTGTAATGCTTGGAAAATGTATGCACGGAGCTCCATGTAGCAGCTTCTAAAATGTCCTTTGTAGCCACTCCTCTTAAGAAGGCTGTGGAGGTGGCTGTGGCTCTGGTGGAATGAGGTCTAATGTTAGCTGGTACAGGTTTGCTATGAAAAGAGTAACAGAATCGAATGCAATTCCCTATCCATTTTGAAATTGTCTGTTTGGAAATTGCTTTTCCTTGTACACCAGCAGCATATGCTACAAAGAGCTGGTCAGTTTTTCTGTAAGTCTTGGTTCTGTCCAGGTAGCAGCGCAACTGTCTGTGAATGTCCAGGGTATGCAGAAGCTTCTCTCCTTTGTTTTGTGGATTTGGAAAGAAGGTAGGCAGGTGAATAGCTTGGTTCAGTGAAACCCTGGATACCACCTTTGGCATGAATGAAGGATTGGTTCTCAATGAGACTGTCCTGATGAAAAGTAAGAAATGGTTGTACTGCCATGAGGGCCTGTAACTCAGATACTCTTCTTGCTGAGGTTATGGCCAGAAGGAAGGCAGTCTTCCAAGACAGGAACTGTAAATCTGAAGATGCTGCTGGTTCAAAGGGAGGTAGAGTTAATTTTTCCAACATGAAGTTAAGGTCCCATGTAGGCACTGGTGGTCTCCTTGGAGGGTTGATGTTTTTTATCCCTCTTAGAAACTGCCTTAGCAGAGGATGAGAAAATAAAGGTGGATCAGTGTTGTACTCTGCTGAAATTGCTGAAGCATGAATTTTTATGGAAGAGTAAGAAAGGCCATTATGGAGCATTTCTGCCAAGTATTCCAGGATATGCGGAATGCTCATTACTGTCGGATCTTGGCCCTTTGTGGTGTTCCAAGTGCGAAATCTTTTCCATTTTGCTGAATATGCCTTTCTTGTGGAAGGCCGCCGAGCTTCCATGATGATATCCTTTACTCTCTTGGATAGTTTATCCTGGCAAGGAGTCAAGGTATTTTCCAGGCTGTCAGCTGCAAGGTTTTTAGGCTGGAGTGCAGAGTTTTGTAATTGTGCTGTGTCAGAAGAAGTGGCCATTGTGGTAGAGGCCATGGTTTCATGCGTGACATGCTCCTTAGTGGGTACCAGTGTTGTCTTGGCCAGTTCAGAGCTATCAGAATCACTTTTGGCTGTTCTGTCCTGATCTTCAGTAAGACCTTGGTCATTAATGGAAGAGGTGGGAATGCATATACTGTTAGAGCATTCCATCTGAAAGAGAGGGCGTCCACTTTCCATGCTTGTGGATGGTATGTCCTTGTGCAGAATTTCTTCAGTTGATGGTTGTGGTGGGAGGCAAAAAGATCTATGTCCGGCCTTCCCCATGATTGTGTTATCTGAAGGAAGGTGTCTGGGTGCAGCATCCATTCGTGTGGATCCATGGTACTTCTGCTTAGGCTGTCCGCCAGTACATTGTCTTTTCCTGGTACAAACTGGGATTGCAGCTCTATATTGAGTTTTAGGGAAAGTTCCCAAAGATTCATTGCCAGCCTGCAAAGAGGGTAAGAATGGGTACCTCCTTGCTTGTTTATGTACCACATAACTGTGGTATTGTCTGTCTTAATTAGCAGGTGGCCTTGATGCAGGAAGTGTTCAAAGGCCTCAATTGAATGTATCACTGCCAGCATTTCCTTTTGGTTTATGTGCAGGTGCAATTCTTTGTGTGTCCATTGTCCTTGAATGCATCTGCCCTCCATGTGCGCTCCCCATCCATGGTCTGAGGCGTCCGTTGTAATGGTTTGGCTGATACTTGGTTTGCTGAAAGGCAGACCCATGTTTGACTGGCTTGCTTGAGCCCACCACAAATTCCTTTTGAAGGCATGGAATGAGGGGGATCAAAGCTTCTAGGCTGTGACTGTGTTGAGACCATAGACTCCTTAGGTACCATTGCAGTTTCCTCTTATGTAGCCTTGCTTGTGGAATCAGAAGAATGCAAGATGCCATGAAACCCAGGGCCTGCATGATTTTCCTTGCAGTCAGCTGGGTTTGTTTTGTCAGATTTCTGAAATAATCCGGTAGTTGCTCTTGTTTTTCTTCTGTGAGAAAAGCCATTTGGGTGGTTGTATCTAGTTTTGCACCCAGAAAAATTATTCTTTGGGATGGCACAAGTCTTGATTTCTGAATGTTGACTGTGTATCCCAAGGCCTGAAGTAGGCGGATGGCATAATTCAAGTGTTTTACCAATGTTTGTTTGCTGTCCGCTTGTATAAGGCAGTCGTCCAGGTATGGGTATATTTGAATCCCCTGAAGTCTGCAGTGTGCAATTACTGCTGCCAGGCATTTCGTGAATACTCTGGGCGCAGTAGATACGCCAAAGGGCAATGCTGAGAATTGATAATGCTCTGAACCTGCAAGAAATCTGAGGTGTCTTCTGCAACTTTGTCTGATAGGGACATGCAGGTATGCCTTCTTGAGGTCTAGAGTTACCAGCCAGGACCCCTTGCCCAGCAATGGGAAGGAGTTGCTGTAGGGTCAGCATTTTGAATTTTGGCACAATGAGATAAGTATTCAGTGCGGACAAGTCCAGAATAGACCTCCATTGCTTTTCTTTTCTTGGGACAAGGAATAGTCTGGAATAAAATCCTTGGCCTTGTTCTGTGAGAGGAACCTTTTCTATAGCTTTCATTTGCAGTAGGGTTGGAAATTTGTTTGAAAGCCTCTGCCCTTTGATTCGGTGGCAGGTTTGGCATGCCTTTTCTTTTTGGTAATGTATGAAAATGGAATCTGTATCCTTTGTCTATTATTTGCAGTGTCCATTTGTCCCTTGTAATACTGTGCCAATTTTCTGAGAATAAAGATAGCTTTCCACCCAAAGGTGCTTCCAATTGAGCCCTGGTTGGCGGGGTCAAAGTCAAGTCATTGAGTTTGTCCTTGTGCAGCAGTTGTAGGTCCTGCACTACCTCTCTGGTTAAGAGGCTGCCATTGACGTCCTCTGTAGGAGCCTCTAGCTTGCCCTCTACCTCTGGCACGCCTGTTTTTGCCTCTTTGAAATCTGTCTGTGTATGGAAAGGACCAATTCTTAGAAGGCCAATTTCTGCTGAATCTTGGTGGTTGGACCTGGAGAAAATCTTTGACTGTCTGTACTGATTTAGCCTTTTCCTCAAATTTCTTTAAGACTTCTTGAGCCGTGGAACCAAATAACTTTTGTTTTTCCAGTGGTGCATCCAGAAGCTTTGCTTTAACATGATCTGGCAGGGTTTGTTCCTTCAGCCAAGCATGTCTACGTATAACTGCACCTGTCATTGCTGACTACATGAAGCTTCCAATGCATCATAACCACACTGTAAGAAATGGTTGCTAACCTGCTGGGAGTTATGCACCAGATCCTGAAGCACCTTGCGATCTATGGGTTCAGGTGAGGTTAGTTTTTTATGCAATTCATCTAACAGATATTCTTGATACTGTATCATATGGAATTGACAATTCAATGCTCTCACAGAAAGAGTGGAAAAAGTGTACACTTTTTTACACCCCATCTCTCTAAAGCCCTGGATTCCCTTTCAGAAGGAAGAGGGTTCTTAGTAGTGGTGGTTGCAACCCCTTTAGGCCCCTGGGAAATAGTTTCTGGGTCAGCCGAGTGGCCCTTGTAAAGGAATAGATGTGTGTCCGGGACCCTGTAGTACCTGTCGGGTTTGACAGGAGCCGGAGGAAGGGAGTCTGGGGAAATACTAGACTCGGAGTACACATCTTCTATAACATTTAAAACAGGAGGAATAGCCAAAGGTCTATGCTGAGGTAAATGCAAAAAAGTCCTTAACCTCTTACTGGAATCAGAGAATTCCTGGCCTTGCCATTTGAAATGCTCTCTCATGGAGTGAAGGGTCTCCCCAAAGGACAACTCTTCAGGGGGGGGGAGGCCGAGGGAATAGATTCCTCTGCATCAGAATCCTCGTAGGCCGGAAAGGCCTCCTCCTGGTAATCTGAAAGGGCAGAGTTATCTGAGACCTCATCAGAGGACTGGGAATCTGTCTGCTCAACCCTGGGCCTTTTGCCTGGAGGTGGTTGAGAGCCCCTGTCTGGATGTGGCTGAGAGCCCCTGATTAAGGAGATAAGGTCCTCAGCTAAGCTCAAAATTTGTGAACCTGTAGAGGATCCCTGAGGAATAGCCTTGGGAGGGAGAGATTTTGGCTGTTTTGCAGCTTTAGCACGAGTAAAAGCCTTAATGGACATGGATACAGGAGGGCTGGCTGCCCCACGTGCTGGAGTAGTTTTATCCACAGAAATGGTGTCGGGATATCTCCGGAGCACCAGTTTCAGACAGTAATTCTAAGACCGACCCAATGGAGGCCTCCGGTACCGAAGGTACCGGCTGTGCAGTGTCGTCGGTCGGAACCGATAGAAATTCGGTTTCAGCAGAGACCGAGACACTAGCGGTAGACCTGGGCGTGGAGTCGGCCGAAACCGCGTGTGTCAGTCCTTCTCCTTACGTTTTTTGGGTAAATGAGCTGTCGGAAGCTCCGACGGCATTTTATAACAGTAAATTTGCCCAAAATATTCCTCTGCAAACTCTGCCCGACGCCTAAGAGTGCGTTTATTGAAAGAAGCACAGGCTGTACAGGCCGAGACGTCGTGGTCTGGGCCTAGGCAAGGTAAGCAGTAAGAGTGGAAATCCTTATGAGGTATTTGTTTCCCACAATTTAAACAATTATTAACTTTAACCATTTGATCTGACATCGGCTGAGGCAAGAAAGAGTCCCCAACGGGGTACTTAGCTTTTTTGAAGACTTCGGTAGCTGAAATCACAGGAGCTGGCCGACCGGCACTTGAGAACTGCTTCTGCTTCGGGCACCGCGTGGCAAGAAAGACTGAGGAAGATGGCGTCGACTGACGCTTTTATACCCCAGGCGCTCTGACGTCGGGGAAAGGGGCGACATCAGCCGACGCCGGACCCAGACTTTGGAATCCGGCCGACCGAAGGGCTGCCTGAGGCAGGACAACCCATATGTAAGGACTGCAGATGCATCCTTGAAGGACATCAGGACAAAACAAAATATTCCTAGGGCTCCAGTTTTACTTTACTTACACATTTATTAGTATGATCTATATAAAAATTACAAGTTAGCATTTAAATTAGATAAAATATTATTTAAAAAGATAAAGAAAAGGAAACAATACCCAAAAGACAGTCAAATAGCAACATCTAGTGGACATTGAAACACATTAGTTTTGATCTCTAAGCATCTATAAATGTACATATATAAAAGACAGAGAGACTAATGTAAAAAATACATTGCCAATATGATAAAAAATAATGTGGTGGAAAGCAGCATCTTCTTCACAATAGATAGAAAACCTGTCATATCCAAACTATAGAGTACAATAAACTAAATTCTATAAAATTCTAGGGTGCAAGTTTGTATACAAGGTTGTACTACAATGACAGTAAGAAATAATTAACTGATGGCAAAATTGTATCACAGCTGTTTGTTATAACTTGGAAGAAAAAGAAAGCTCCAAGCTTAACCATCTGTTTTTGTTTCCTGTGTCACAGCACATCCTATCAATCCAGATGATTAGGTCATAACTGTACTAACCTATCAATCCCCAGAGACATGGACTGTCTGTGGATATTTCAAAGTATGTTTTAAAAGTGTTGATTTTATTTTTAAACTGAGTATCTATAATATGTCCAAATACATGTAATCTGAACATATGTGAAGTCCTATCTACATAAAAAACAGCACATGAACAACTGAAAGATAAACAATCCATTCAGTTAAAAACTTGATTGACTGATGTACCTTGGAAATCCTGCTGGTGCTGACTGATAAATTATTTGCCAAAACACATTTGCAAAATTAACAAGTTCATTTGCGAAATTAATTAACAAGCCCTACATGGAATACCAATTATAGTAATATGAGAAGATTCATTAAACTTGATAGTTTTGAGCTGATTAAAATACCATCCCATGATTATGCCTCTCTTGTACATAAATCTGCAACTGTCAGGTAATGCCCTGCCAGGTCCCTGTCCACTTGTAAAACATTCCAGTGTTAACTGAGAACATTTCTGAAAAAAAAATACATTTTACTCCCAAATGTGGATAAAAATTCACTTTTGTAAGTATGACTCTAAGACTTCTGCATCAATTAATCCATTTGATCACTGACACCACCCTCTTTTCATGAGAGTCTGATGTCACAAGAACCCGTGCATAAACCAGCAAAATAGTTTGTTTAAATCATCTGAACATATTCACCTGATTCATATTATGTGTGACTTTAAAAATAATTCTGATGTGTGCTGAGGATGGCAACTAGTGGACAACAGGAGAGAGAATTTTTGGTAAGAGTTTTTTTTTTCTTCTTTTTAAAGTGGTAGTGATGAAACCATTAAAGGTTGACTAAGATATCCAGAAATTAAATATTATCTAGATTTAAGGTACCTGTACACTGTTTGTGGCCACCCTCCTACCTTCATTTAGATACTGAATAAACCCTCTGAAGTCCATGAAATCAGATGGGTAATTCATCTGTCATCCATGGAAACATCTACAACCCCTATCAATATAAAAAGGGTTATAACAAGGGTATTAAATCAACATATCTTCTCAATCAGCATCTACTGGAGCATAGTATGTCCCACTGTAGTTTAACATAATTGTAAGAAACTTTTAGTTATGTACTTACCATAACTTCGGATGTATGGGATCCATCTCGCCTACATTCATGACAGATGGGTTCGGAGCCGATCCATCGGCTCGGCAACTTATACACTAGCACGAAGTCTCTCATTGGCTGGGCTACTCCCTATCCCAGGATGCACTACACCTGCTTCCCCAGATCTTGTTTGTTCGCTTTCATACACCCATGTAAACACAGCAAACACTATTAGTCACTATAACCAACTAAAGTTCTTCAAGAAAGAACACCAAGAAAAAGTGACTACAGCTCCTCTAAATCCAAATGGAAGGGGGAAGGAGGGTACTTATGAATGTAAGTGAGATGGATCCCATACATCCGGGTTATGGTAAGTACATAACTAAAAGATGTAATGGGATCCTATCTCCACATTCATGACAGATGGGACAGCGCCCTAGCACCTACATCCCGGTGGCTCATTGGAACACACTCCTGAGAACTGTGGAACCAAAGGAAGCTCTGCCTCGAGAAACCACATCCAATTTGTAATGAGAAATAAAAGTGCGGAGAAGTCCAGGTTGCCGCAGCACAGATATCATCTATTGATAACTTGGAGTGAAAAGCTACGGAAGTAGCCATTGCCCTGGTAGAATGAGCCTTGACTGGAAAGGGAAGGTCTTTATGAGCCTGTGAATAAATAAAATAATACAATCTTTAATCCATTTAGATATGGAGGTTTTGTTACCGTTGACCCAATTTGTTCGCTGCAAAGAAACAAACTGATTTGATTTCGCTTGAGCGGTTCTATTCAAATAAAATCGTAGTTGTCTATGTACGTCCAATTGATGCAAAGTATATTCTGCGTTATTGGAGAATTCTGGGAAAAAGACAGGGAGTTCTATAGTTTGTTGCATACAGAAAGAGGAGGCCACCTTTGGTATAAATGCGGGGTTTAATTTCAATGAAACTCTATGCTTGTGAAAAATCAAATAGGGAGGATCAGAACAAAGAGCTTGAAGTTCTGAAACTCGCCTAGCAGATGTTATGGCTACTAAAAGGCCGTTTTCCAAGACAGAAATTTTAAATCACAAGTAGCAGCTGGTTCAAAAGGACGGGCAGTTAGGGCAGCAAGAACCATATTCAAATCCCAAGGGGGAACAGGCTGAGATAAAGGAGGCCTAAGGAGCCAAGCCCCTTTAAGGAAAGCCTTACAAAGTTTGTGAGACATCAATGAAGGTTCAAAAGAAGCATGAAAATTAGAGATCGCTGCTAATTGAACCTTAATGGTAGAAACTGAAGAGCCCGACTGAAAAAGGAAGGCCAGAAAATTCAGAACCTCCGATACTGGAGCAGTGAGAGGATCTATACCTCGTTCTTGAGCCCAGAAGGCAAACCTTTTCCATTTACTGGAATAAAGTTTGATGGTGGAAGGTTTATGGGAAGAAGACAGAATGTGGACCACATCCGCGAGAGCATTATCTCGGACTAAGGATGGAAGTGGAGTAACCATGCTGCCAACTTCAGGGACCTGAGAGACGGATGAAGCCATCCTGACTGATGAGTCAACAGGTCTGGCACCGGATCCAGAAACCATGGACCTTCTATCGCATGCCTCTGTAGGAAAGGGAACCAAACTTGACGAGGCCAGTGCGGGCAATTAGAATCATCTCGCCTCCATGTAAATGGCCTTCTGTATCACCCTCGGTAGGAGGGGAACGGAGGGAAGGCGAGAAGACCGGGGTCAAACGTGAGTCAGAGCTGCCCTGGGAATCTGTCCCTTGGATGGGAACAGTGTGAAGAACTCTCTGCATTTCGCATTGTGGGGCTGGCAAACAGGTCGCAGCAAGGAGACCCCATCTGTCAAAGATTTTCGCAGCTATACTCTGATTGAGGGACCACTGTGGGCAAGAGAATGGTCCTGTTTAATCTGTCGAATCACATTGGACTTCCCCGGTATGTGTGTTGCCATTAGAAAGCGGTTGGTAGCTACCACCCAGTGCCAAAGTCTCATGGCTTCTCTGCATAGTGGGTAAGACCTGGTACCCCCTTGCTTGTTTATATACCATACTACCGACATGTTGTCGGATAGGATCGCAATTGGGCCCTGTGGGAGAGCGTGATGGAGAGCTTGGAGTACCAATAGTACCGCTCTCATCTCCAGGACATTGATATGCAAATGTGTTTCCTGGATCTGCCATGTGCCTTGGACCGACCTGTCCAGGTAATGACCCCCCCCACCCTACCTGGGAGGCGTCCGTGGTCACAGTGGCAACGGGACGTTGAGGAATAAAGGATCGCCCTTGGTCGAGATTTGACTGTAGAAGCCACCAACGCAGATCTCAACGGCAACTCTCCGTGATTATGATTAAGTGGTTCAAGGGCAGTTCCTGATAAGACCATTGAACCGACAGTAGCCATTGTAGAATTCGCATGTGAAGTCTGGCCAAGGGAACTAGGAGTATAGTCGACGCCATCGAGCCCAACAGTTGTAGGATCCGATGGGCCGGGGTCTTTTGTAAGTGAAGGCAGAGTTTGACTTGATCTTGTAATATCTGAATTCTTGCTGCCGTAAGAAGCGCATTCTTTTGTGTCTAAGTCTGCGCCTATGAAAGTAATACGCTGAGAAGGCTGTAGTACAGATTTTTGCAAATTGAATGTGATCCCCAAGAAACGGCCCAAGTTGAACGTGGCTCTGAGCGCTTGGAGAAGTAGATGCTCGGAGGTGGCTGTAAGGAGCCAGTCGTCTAGATAAGGAAACACCTGGAATCCCAGACTTCTCAGGTGAGCAGTTACCACTGCCAGACACTTGGTGAACACCCTGGGGGCTGTGGTGAGACCAAAGGGCAGTGCTCGAATTGGAAATGACTGGCTCGGTATGAGGCGTAAATGTCTCCTGGACTCTTGAGCTATGGGAATATGATAGTAAGCGTCCTGGAGATCTATTGAGCACATCCATGCATCTTTTCCCAGTAAAGGAAGAATAGATTGAAGAGTGACCATTCAGAATCTGGACTTCTTGACGAAACAATTCAGTAAACTGAGGTCCAATATGGGCCTGAAGTCCCCAGTCTTTTTTGGTACCAAAAATAATTTTGAGTAAGTTCCTGATCCGATCTGGTCGGTGGGGACAGGCTGGATGGCTCTTTTTTCTAGCAGCTTTGAAATTTCTAATGCTGCCTGATCCCGCTGACTGGGTGGCACGTCCGGGATTTCCCTTAAAGAAAGGGGGGTTTTGTTGAAAGGGATGATATATCCTCCGGTAATAATGCGAAGCACCCACTGATCGCTTGTTATGGATTCCCAAGCTTGTGCTGGCTCCGGAGCTGCACAGTCGGGCAACCACTCAGGAACGCTGGTTATATGAAGAACCACGAAAGGAATCGCGGTCTCCAGAGTTACGGGGGCCTCTGCCACCTCTGGGGCGTCTTCCAAAATCCCCGCCTCTGGAGGGGAATCACTGGGTGGAGTAGAGAAAGACTTTGGGATTTTTAAACCACATTTTCCTCCTCTCCCAGCCTTGGGATAAGGCCTGGAAGGAGCGGAATAACGGGCCCCAACGGCAGTCAAAGTCTTGCCCTCCTGCTCGCACCGAGTTAGTGTGTCCTTCACCTTGGGTCCAAACAAAGATGACCCATCAAAGGCGTCGTGAAGGAAGACTTGAAGGCCTCCGAACACAAGCGCAACCAGGCTTGTCTCCTAAGGGCAACGCCTGTTCCTCGGCCGCATCTGAGATGAGCCTCATGGACGAGTTAACAATAGAACAAAGAGTAGTCATATGTGCCAACAGTCGAGGCCAGCTCAGGTAGATTACCAACAAGGAGTCATTTAGCTCTTTGAGAAGATCCCTTTGGAGCCTTGTAAAATGACATAAATAATTCAGCGACCGTGGAGAAGGCCGCTGAGGACAGGGACCACCTATCCATACTCCTAGAGTCCTTATTAGGAGGATGAATAGACGCCGAAGCCTCTGCCACGCCCTGCTGTGTGGCAGAAGCCACCACCAAAGCATCTACGTACACCCTTTGTGAGAAATTCTTTTGTGGGGAGCTGACAAGAATTTATTGGGCCTCGCAGGCACCGGTTCCACAGAATCAGGGTGTTCCCACACCCTTCAAGAAATCAAATCAAGGAGTTCATCGAAGGGCGGAGACACCCAGGAGGCGGAGGGCTGGGCCCCAAAGGCCTTGAGGAAGACTGACTCCTCAGTTGAAGGGGTTTTGGCTTGCCAGTCACCTCTCTGTCTCAGAATCTCCAAGATATCTGAGAAGGAGATATCATCCAAGAGGATTTGGGGGACCCCTCAGCGTCATCGAGGTCAGTATCCGATGTAATAGACTCATCTTGGGAGTCTACGTGCTTCCTCTTACACAATTTCTTCCGTGGGGGTTCGTCGAAGCAGTTTTGGACGGACCACCCGGAAGAAGGGAACCGATTGGGGTATCCTCAGGCCCTGGGGCCCCGCTGCCGGGGCTGCAAAGCAACAGAGGCACCAGTCTCCAAATCTAGGGACGGTGAGGTAGAGTCTAGTTGAACCGGCAAGGGCATGGCCCTCATGGCCTCAAAGGCCGGACCTCCAGAATCCAAGGAAGTCACTGGTCTAGAGGCCACGATGGCACTGGGAATTCCAGCAGCCGATGCTCCGAGAGGAAGACTAGGTACCAAGCACCTAATCCCAAGGTATTCCCTCGGCCCGGCTGTAGAGGTCAGAGTACCAAACCCTGAACCGGAGGACAGGGTAGGAAGCATGGTCGGAGCCGAAAGGCCTGATAGGGGTCTCTGCTCGACCGTATGGTTCCACATTGCTCCACCACCACCGGCTCCAACAACTCAGAAGAGGTTGGAGGAGGAATCAAGAGTGGGGGGGATCGGCTCAAGCAAACTGTGCTGGAGCCGAGACCATTTTAGCAAATACTGGAGATGGGAAGAGCCTCTGTAAAACCCTATCCTGGTCCGAATCCGATAGTCTGGCGGATTTAGAGGAGGTAGACACGAGAAGACTTTCCTCTCGGCCCGAGGAGAAGGGGACCGGCTCAAACGGCTCCAATACTGTCGGCCGACTCCACCAACTCATGGATCACTATCGAAGAAGCCTTTTCTTCGGAGCCGAGGGGAAGAGTCTGAGCTGCACACTTCCACCGGCAAGCCATTGGAGCCGATGGAGGTGATTCACCTCTCGATACTCCAACTTGCGGCTCAAGACAATGGAGCCAAGTAGGAGGTATCGAGGCAGACTTCGACACTCGGCCCCAAGTCAGTGGAGCCGAGGAAGAAGAGGTCAACTTTTTCTTTTAGAAGTCGGCTCCGACGGACTTGTCGGAGCCGACGATCTTTTCTTTTTGGAAGCAACAGGAGGATTCAAAGCTTCCTCAAAGGAGGGTTTAATAAGCCCTTTCAAAATAAGCTTGTTCTTACGTTCTTGAAGAACCCTAGCAGAAAAAGCATGACATACGCCACAAGTCTCTTGTAGATGTTTCGGCCCCAAACAATAAACGCAAATAGAATGGCTGTCTGTTATGGACATTTTATAACTGCACCGAGTGCATTTTTTAAACCCTGACTTTTGTTCTTTAGACATAGTACAGGTTCAAGAACAAATAGAGTTCACCACAAAAAATAGCACTATAAAGAAAAAACAGCGCCAACTGAAAAGCGCGAGACTCACTGGCGCAAGCACTCAGAAGAAATTTACCTCACAAGTAACTGACAAACAGAACAACGGCCAAAGCCCTCTAATTTAAACGGGCTTAACCCGAAAAGACAAATAACCACAAAGGATTAAAATAATAGGCCTTTTAACTAAAGAGAACACAAGGATAGGGCAAGGGCCCTCTAACTAAAACGGGCCTTGCCCGACAGACAAAAAGGAACAAGTACCAGACAACACTCAAGCACTCAAACTTCACAAATAGTATAGAAGAAGCTGTTAAAACAGCTGTTTGTTTAATAAATGACAAAAAACCCCAAGGTCAAGGACCAATAAAGGTAAAAGTAAACACTTAGCTCCAGCCAAGTCGAGACCACGTCCAGCTTGTAAAGCGGCAAACGAGATCTGGGGAAGCAGGTGTAGTGCATCCTGGGATAGGGAGTAGCCCAGCCAATGAGAGACTTCATGCTAGTGTATAAGTTGCTGGAGCCGATGGATCGGCTCCGAACCCATCTGTCATGAATGTAGGCGAGATAGGATCCCATTACATCATATATTGTTAGAACCTTCAGACCACCCTAAAATCTACACTAGAATAATGTTACAACAAGGTAACTATATTTGCAACTAATACAAGTCACAGAACACTTCACTGTTCTGCTCTAAAAACTCAAATTGGCTATAATAATCCCAACAGCTACATTGCACCCAACTTACCTCAACACAAAGCACACAGTTGATGGAACAAGTTTTGCATTAGCATGCATTTTCTCAGGGATATGAAGCCTGAAGCTCAAAAATCTGTCATTATTTAGTGACATCAGTTTTCAATGACTTGCCAGAATACCACACATTTTATGAGGAACAGGCCAAAAACATGAGGCAAAATCTGGATATTCTGCAAAAATCTAGACAGCTGGCAAGATTTTTTTTTTTAATAAAGTGGTAGTGATAGGACCTTCAAACAATGACTAAGACAGACTTGCAGGCCTGCCCAATGGGAATAGTAGTGTACAGTTACTGAACTAAGGTGGAATTACACCTGTCAGATTCTGACTTGGTGTCCTGTAACTGCTTTAAGTATTCAGTGCAATCTGAGTCTACTAGATCTAATCCAAACTAGTAATGGTGATAAACAGAAACCCTAAAAATACAGAAGGAAGATTCTGTTTTAACAATTTTCTCTACAAGTTTCTTCCTGCCTGTCCAAGAATGCTGCTGAATACAAAACATGGAGTGATTTCCTTCTTGTTAGACTTTACTTTTGGATTATCATGAATATATATTTTGTATTCACCCATCATGCTGCATAAACATTTTTTTTTACTATGTGCTGCTGATCATTTTTTGTTTTTATGTACTTTCCCTATTCATGCAGAGAGTTTGCAGGGAGTCTGACCAACTCTTTTGCTTCTATATAACCCACCATGTATCCTGCTCCAAAAGGATCATAACCTGTCTGGCATACAACATCCCTCTTTCTTTTACAAGAAACTACTTAACGAGGAGGATCAATAGCATTCTCTGGATACTTTGAATTTATAGGTAACCTCCTTTACCAAGACACTCCCTTCATCCTTCCATTATCCAATAATTACACCCCTCAGCACCACCTACACACACCCTTCCACTTCCCACCACTCCAGCCTACCTACCAGTTCAATATCCACATCCATATCTCCTACACACCCAACTCACACCCACGCCAAATATAAATACCTCCTCTAACTCCACAACCTCACTCCCACTATGTTTCATTACCCCCAGTCTCATCTCTACTATACCATCCTGGGATTAACCTCCCAATTCACCTGTCTCTCCATAGCCACCATCAGCACCTCTTAACTCCTCACAATCACTCACTGTATCCATGCTAAATCCCCCACCCTAACCCACAACATTATTATCACACCCCCACTCACGCAAGCATATACCCCACCATATACACCCAACCCCCCCACATACTATGCCCCTCCCATGTACCACTTCTATCCACCTAAAAAGCAACAGAGTCTACAATTTTACTACATAATCGTCCAATACCTAAAAACTATCACCTGGATAACTACCCATCTACTACTATGAGGAGACATTCACCCCCAACCCCAGGGCAGCAACCTCTGCTAATAAGCTATGTACCCATCACTATCCAGCTAAGTACAAACCCACCGACTTACTGATACTAAATATGAATACCCAGAGTATCATGAATAAAACAGAAGACCTTCATGCTGCCATTTCCTTATATAACCCTGATATTATTCTCATCACAGAGACGTGGCTTAAACCACATATTAAAGATAATTCCATCACCCCTCCTGGGTATAACATTCTCAGGGCAGACCAGCTACATAAGAGGCGAAGGCTTAGCTTCTACTTCACAGAACCAACTTACAACTACAACTCCACCAAAAAGATTCCCCCAACTTCAACAATGCAGAGACTCTACTTGCAAAACTCTCCCTTAACCAACATAAGCA